>NC_142890.1:1200000-1500000 GCF_054131105.1 Drosophila navojoa
CTTGAGATTTGATTTAATTTAAGAGTTTTAAGACTTACTATATGTTATGTAAAGAATTTTATATTTAAGTGTGAAGGAGTTCGCATTTATTTTTATATTTTTTTGACAATATTAAAAAATAGTTAAATTTGTTTTTTTTATATTTTCAAATGCTTGAAACACATCTGTTAATTTTCTGAATTTTTTTAGATACTTAGGAAACTTGTTTTTCAAATATATATGCAATATCATATTTTTAATTAATATATTTAAATTATCATCTACTTCCAGATAATTTCAAGACTTTTTGAACATTGAACCATTCAGCAAGTGAATTACTACAGAACATAAAGAACCTTTTCCCATAGGCAAATTAAGTTGAGTGCAAAGAAAATGATGTGAGGACTTTAAAAAAGCAGCGAGAAGACAGCAGCCAGAGCACAGCGCAAGAGAATTTTAAAAACCATATCAATTACAGTTGACACAACGCGAGACCACTTCAAGCAATTACAAGCAAAGGCAGCGACTGCGACTGCGACTGCGACGGCGACTGCGACGGCGACTGCGACTCCGTCTGCGTATGCGTTTAGCACTGGCAAACGCAAAACAATGAGAATCATTTTACGTAGCATACGTCGCGGGAATTTAGCGACTTCCTCAACGAGCCGACGCCCCCGCAAAATGAATTGTTCCATTTTGATTGTAATTAGCCTGGCATGGTTGCTCCACGCGCATTGCTATGCCGATGCTGCCATTTCGAATCGAGGTAAGCAGACACAAACGTGCCATCTCCCTAACTCTCCCCCTCTCTCTCTCTCTCTCACACACACACTCTCCCTCTCGCTCACTCGACCCTTGCGCTGGCTGAACAAAAGCTGCTCCATGCCACTAAAAGCATGAGTGGCCGCTGGCATTTTAGGTGAAGTTAGGCAACTGGAAGTGATGCCAGGCCCGTGCCAGAGCTTATGCATTTAACGTGTACAAGTTCATATACATATACATATACGTATATATAAATACTTTTTATTTCAAATTCATGTTTCAACAACACTTTGCTGAAAATATACCCTGTAAAATTGTGTAGTGAAAAGGAGGCACTAGAGGTAGAATCTTTGAAACTATATAAATTTACATGAATTGCTCTATTTGAAAAGTCTTTAAATGCAATTCATTTCCGATTGGGTTCAACATAAGATCTGCTTTTGGCAATTTAGCGAAAGTTCTTTGATAATAAAATTACGTGTTCCCCTTTTTTTCAACTTTTAAATCTCTTTTGTATACCTATGCAATTTGGCTTATATCTGTCATTTCTATGATGCGCATTTCAAAATTTTAATTTCCTGATTTATATGTGTAATTTCCTTGGCTTGAGAGCTTTCGCTTATATCAATTCAATTCAAGTTAATTTAAATATATGTGCTAAAATTCTTTGCGTTTTTGAAATCAATATTTATATGCATCAATTTATATAATAAAAGGGGAGTGAGAAGAGAGAAAGAGAGAGAGAGAGTGATATAAGGAGTGGGATATTAATTTTGATATTTGACTATCTACAATATATTTCTATTTGTCCATTTAAATAATTAACACCAAAGTTAAGTTCATTCATAATATATATAAAGTATATGCTATATATAGCATTTTGTATACCTATACAAAATGATGTTCTTTTATAAATTCTTATATATGAATATGCAATATATATAATATCTCATAGTCTAATATATTTTGAAAAATAACTTTCAGTTAAATATTCTACATATATACATATAAAACTTCATATAGTCATATACATATATAAACATACAACTTTAAACTACCATATCGATATTTCAAAGTATTTTTTTAAATATAATGAAGGATATTATTTAAATAAAATATAATTCGAACATTATAAACTAAAATAAAATATATGCGCTCATATGTAAGCAGCTGCTTCTTAAGTAATATGCCGGGTATATCACAGTCGAGTCGGTCATTGCGAAACAAGTTTTGTAAACTTGTTGATTAATTGTTGCATATTCTACACATTAATAATTATACAAATTTTTATAATTTACATTAAATTATATACCAACTCATAACAGATTCCATCTAATGACCAAACACTAAGCCCACTTGCCGGGTATTTCCCAGTCCATCATCAGAAAAATTACCCATTTTTTCCGCTCGAACCACATTCAGGCGAGGCCAGTTGCATTTATGTTTCTGCATAATAGAAAATACGCGAGCACGCATCTCGTGGAGCCATCGCGAGCATATTTAAATGCTAACTAAATCCGTGTGGCGTGGCCCTTGAGCACGTTGCCCTAATCGCTGGCAAACCGCTGGCCCGGGCTGAGTAAGCGTGAAAAACATTAAAACTTCGCTTAAGCGCACACAATGCAAAGCCCCGGCCGAAAGGGGGCGTGAAGGAAATGCGAGCAAAAATTTAAAAATCTCTGATGAAACCTAACAAATGTTTCAACAAATTTGCCTGCCAGCTGCGAACGGGAACAGCTGCCAAAATGCGATGAACTTTCAATTCGAAAGTTTCTAACGGGAGCAGAACCTGTGGACCTGTGGACCAGTGGACCAGACGCAGACAGAGCATCCGCTACGGCCGGGCCTGCCAGTCGCAAAATTGCGAATTCTTGAAAGAGCGCCGGGATGGGAAATGCTGGTTACATTGCGCAAATAGTTTGGCTTATCTTGGCCGCAAGTTTATCTTGGGCGACGACTTTGCTTTTCTTCTATTAGGCCATGGAAAACACGAAATAAATTGAAAGTTCAGGTGTGCGACTTTAAGCATTAAATCTGGCCGTCCAGTCCACCTGCCCGCCTGTCCGCCTGTCCGCCTGCCCACCTGGCTGGGCTATAAAAACAAATTCACATGCCAGGGCCATATTTTTTGCCTTAGCAACTTCTGCAAAAACCGAGCGACCAATCGATAAATTTAAGAGCCCAACATTTGTCTCCATTATCGCTGAAATCCAAGGCGAACGCGCGTAAAACACAACAACTAAAGGCCATGCTAGACCTTGGGGCCCAACTGATTGCGTAATACTCGTTAGCGAATCTGGCATATGTGGATCTATTTCTAGAGCTGAGATATCTCTACACTGAAACTCTTTAAAAAGTTTCTAATCTATACCAAAATTATTATGCCTAGCTTCTTTAGTGTCTTGTCACGCCCCCAGCTATCATATTTTCATATCCAGTGCTCAATTCTAAGAGCTTTCAATTATTACCCAAAAACCTATATACCCCGTCTCACTCCTCGAGCGAGTATCACACACAAAAAAAGGGAGAAATATGTGAAAACTGCGAAGCGCATAAAAGGACCATCGATGCGTGGAGCAGACTGGAATTGCCAACGTTTTTTTTTTTTTTTGGTCTTCTTCTTTTTCGTCAACCTGTAGGCGGGAGGCGTGTCCGTAACAATGGCACTGAAAAGGCGTGAACAATAATAGACGTACACAGAGAGCTGAAGCAGGAGGCGGAGGTGGTCGAGGGCGGGAGAGAGGGAGGCAAAACAAGTGAACAGCAACAGCAGCAGCAGCAGCAGCAGCAGCAGTAACTGTAAAGGTATATCACAGGTGGAAATGTGCTTTTGTCACTGATCATAAATTTTTGAACTAGCTGCGTGAGCGTGAGAGTCGCGCCCATTGCGAAGCTTCTCTATTGTTCTTGAGTGCAAAGGACAAGGCAATAAAACGTAGCTATTGACAACGTCAAATATATGTATATGTATGTGTGTGTATAGTGCTTGGCTCGCTCGCTCGTGCTTCCGCTGCAAATTGACGGCATCGCCTCCACTGGGTCATTGGGTAGTTGGATTGCTCATCGAGCAGCCAAACAGCATTAGCTGAAAAGTCCTTAACGGCAGCGAGATTCGTGTGGCCTGACCCATTTTCGCAGTCATATATTTCGCAGCATTCCCTGCAAAGAAGCACTTAGCACACACATCAGCTGACAATAGTCTATACAGTTATGTTATTGCAAATAATAGTGAACTGCATCACACGTAGACCTGCCCGAGAAATCCTCACTCTCTCCCTCTCTCTCCCCCTCTCTCTCTCTCTCTCACTTTCCCGCCCCTTTGTTAGTTTTGTTTGGCATTTTAAGTGATTTCACTTAAATTTTCATAACAAAACATGAAGAGTGCGTGCTCGGGCGCTCGTGTATGCTGAGCACGATGTACAGCAACAGTGGCCGAGATTGGATGAGCGAGTGAGTCGAGGTGAGAGGATGAGCCTCTACATGCATGTTCTAGCTGTCATACACACTTGTTTATATACATACATCTATTTTGTATGCCCTTTGTAGAATGAGTGAAGTGGGTATGCACTGAACGCTAGAGGCTAGACGAGGAACAGCAGAATGAGTTATGATGCTGTATTATATAATGCATACATCTCGAAAACTATAAAAGCTACTGGCTTGACATTTGAAATATAGCTGCTTATACACTAAATACACTTCAATTAATAATTCTTCATCTAATATATAAACGGAAATTTATGATATTGATAAATAATAGCAAATTTTAGCTGATTTTGCTGTGAATCTTGCAAACAATGTAAGCTAGAGCCTCTCTAAAAATATATGTAGGCTTTTGTGATCTGTACAGTGTTAGGAAATATTTCCATTTTTAGATCCATCAGACATTCTAGGTCTAATTTAGTAGGCTCAAGCTCAACTTTTAAGAGTACGGACTTCTGCTTTAGTCCATACACAAACGTTTTTCTTTCCCAGTCTATATCTATATGTATAGCGGAGTCCCTCATAATATCTAAAGAAACTGATATCAGAAACGCCTTCACAGGGTATTTGCCAGCGTGCATTATGACCTCGCAGTATTCTTGTTTGTACAGATTTTTCTACAGATTTTTTGTGCTGCAAAACCGCATTTTATATGTTTTGCTTTTGTAAAAAATTTTTCATAGATTTAGTTTTTTGCTATACGCACGCCCCTGCAACACACATTCCAGGCACACACACACACATTCATGAGAAACATGTTAGCATAGCAACGAGCGCAGACTCCATATATAGAGATTCAGATCCAGCGAACAGGGAGCAGGCAAACTGCATGACATGTTGTACGTGTTTATATGCAGTTGCCTTGCCTGCCTTCTGTTGCTGTTGCTGTCGCTGTCGCAGTTGCTGCGGCTGTCGCTGCCAACGTCGGCGTCGACGTCGACGCCTGCTTGCCATCTGTTCGCGCGCTCATCCGTCCAAATGCTGGGCTACGCCCCGCTGTGGTTGTAGTATTATATTTGCGAATCCCTTTGGGTATGTTGGCAGCAATAAATTTTCATCAGTCCTACAGCTCTTTCTCTCTTTCTCTCTTCCTCTTCCTCATCCTCATGCCACTCCCCTTCCTTCAGTTGCCGCTGCTGTTGCAGCTATTTTTCCTACTTCACGCCAACCGCGCCTCCATCACCATTAACTAACAAACAGCAACACCAGCAACAACAACAACAACAACAACCACAAGCAACGCCCAGCACTTGGGTTGTTGACTAGGCCGGTTCCAGCTCCGTAGATGTAGCCGGGCAACAAATCTCTGGCTCAGCTGGCATGTTCTGTTGCGGCTTTTCACGAATGCGATTTGATTGTTTGTCATATTTTTACGAAATCGTTTCTATTACTGCCGCGTGCCTAGTGGCAGGTCCAGGGATTTGGCTTCTTGTGTCCTGTGCGCGATAGCGAAATAAATCTGATTGATTTCGAATTAATAGTAGGCCATATAAATTTCGAACGGTGTCAGCTGTGTGGGTGTCTCTTCTTATAGAGCTAGAAAAGTATTCTGCATTGACAGAGATACATAGCTTTAGATATAGGTACATATATCTGCATAAAGTGGTACAACTATCTGTAGAGTGTAACAGGCAGAAGCGGGCCTGTGTGAATTCATCATTCTTTAACTTTACCCCTCAACTTGTCTTATTACCTATGTATATCAGATATGAATATAGGGTCTATAGAAATTTAGACATTCATATAGCAGTCTATCTGACCTCATCCACCTTATAGTCAAGTTTGTTTTTCGGAGCACGAAGAGTTCATATTTACTTAGTTACTAAACGATAAAATACATATTTAAGTAATCGATAAATATCGATATACTCAAAGCATACTATATCTAGTATGCTATACAGCCAACACTGGCGGGATCTTATAGTAAGTCTGAATTATCTCAAGTCATGAAGTCAAATGTTTGATATATAGGTTCCGTAAAACACAAACCCGAGAAACACTCTACTTCAGATTCCGACTTTCCCTAAATACTGAAATCATTTCTTATCCAAATACATTTGAAATAAGCATTACCTTATATATTAACAGAAAACAATGCTGCACCTGGGTATTTCAAAGTCTTGCACATCCGTCTATAGCAACATTTTTGCTTTCAAATCACCTTTCAAAGCACGTTCATGACTCATTTCCTTTCCATTGAATGAGCTAAGCTGTCTCAGGGCCAAGCTCCTTTGTAGCGACGAAATGCTGCGACACTGCAGTGAGCACTCTGTATGCCTCGTTAGTTCGTACCTAAAAATATGCTACAGAAAATACTGAAAGAGATTTTTTATACAATTCCATCTGAGGCAAAAATCAATGGCAATTGGCAATTGCCGAAAGCACATGGAAAATCTCTGCAGTTTTCTGGCATTTAACTTCGCCTTGGCGCTGCTGAAGTCATTATCACGGCAATAATTAGCAACAGCTGCCGAGTTACAGTTACGTTTACGCTTACATTCCTGAAATGCAAATGCAAATGGCTGTGTAATGACGACAGCACGAAAGCGTTTTTTTTTTCCCTTTGGCGATAGTCGCAACTGCAACTGCAGCAACTGTTCAAGCCGTTAAGAGAGCGATGAGGGAGAGGGGGAGGGAGAGGTGGAGTTGTTGACAATTCTCTGGCAGGCGGAATGCAGCGTGAGCTAATTAACACGCCCATTGAAAGTAATATGCTGATAGCAATACAATACTCTCAAGTGAGATAAATACAGGTGGAGAGACGGAGCTGCTGAACGAGCTGTGGATAGGTGAGGAGCCTGAGAATAAGCTATAGATAGGAGAAAAAAGAACAACTGGAGAGATTGATAAATGTTGGAGCTGGAAATATTAAAAATTGAAATTGCTAAATTTTGTAATAGGAACATAAAATAGACAATTTGAACTTTAAAGTATACGGAATATATGTGATGTTCCGTAAGCTGCTTTCATGCTGTCATGACTATGGTGGATAATGGTATATTAAATATTTCGACGACCACAAGAATGAAGGAATGCAGTAAAGTTTATAGATGATATAGAGAGTTTCGCTTGCAAAGAGGTATAAATGATTGATTATATATGGAATAGAAGTTATGCAGGAATGGCGTAAAGTCAATAGATGATATAGAGAGTTTAGACTGTATGGAAGGTAGAGGTATAACTGATTATATATGGGGTAGAGGCTATGGAGGGCTTTGACTGCATATAGGATGCACAAATACACAGCCTTTAGAATGTATACAACTGAAAGAAGGTATAAAGGGTATAGTGTAAAGCTTTTATAGCTTATATAGAGAATATAAAAGGCCATCACATAGAAGTTTTATATCATATAACTATTCCTAACTGTTGCTGGGAAGAACTATGCCGTTTCAAAAGGTTCAAAGACTCCAAGCTCGTTATCGTTCATCTTTCTAAAGCCCGGAGCTCAGCTCAATTCATTATTGCTCAAGCAAAAGTATACTCAATTTGCTTTTGTATAATCATAAATTACTGGAAAGATCTAAAGAGACTGGACATGCATATATTCCTATGAACTCAATGGAAAGCTCAATGATAGCTAGTAGTAGAAGATAGAGCTCTATCTATGTTGGAAGACATAGTATAAAGAATGCAATGCCCCAACACATTATCCACACTTCAAACTCGTGGAGTACGCTGCATATAGCCTGCAGTTCAAATTGCATTCCTCCAACTTCAATGACATCGAAACTAATCTCGATGCGTCAAAGGAGCTAAGTCCAGCAAGTTAAGCTGGAGTCTAGACGTGGTCAAATTAGCCAGCCAGGCGTAGCTTGCTTGCAATTCATATGTTTTTTACCACAGCTCTAAAAGTGTATAAAAATTAAATATTTGAAATGCCACCAAAGAGGCACACACACACACACACATGGAATTACAGAGAGAATTGCTATGTGGCACGAAATGTTTGCAGCACGTCACAAAAGTTTCCTGTTGAATTTCCCTTCATTTCCTGCCAAAAGAGAGATTATTATTATATTCATTCAGTGAGCCATGATTACAGAGGATAGAGAGAGAGAGATAGAGTGAGAGAGAGAGAGAGAGCAAGAGACAGTTGCTTGGCCGTGTGGCACGTTCATTAACGCATCATTTATGGAGCAAACGCAGCAGAGGCGAAACGGCTCAAGGTGGCTGGCGGAAAGACGGCTCAAGGACTGACCATTTACTCGTATATCCTTGAAGCAGTTCAAGGCCTTGGCCAAGCTGAAGCAACATCGTCATCGTCATCGTCGTCATCGACATCGACATCATCAGCGCAGTCGTCTCGTATATTTGCATACTTCCGGCAAAAGGCAAACGGCGAACGGCGAACGGCGAAATGATTACCATTATTATTTTTGTTGTTTGCTGTGGCCATAAACGTTGGCATTATGGTTATTACACTACCAGCGGCACACTTTACATTGCCAACAAGCCACGTTCCAAGACCAATGGAGTAAGGCGAATGCCGTACGGCGTACGGTGTACGGCGTACGGCGAATGGCCGCCAACAGTCATGCGGTTATGGCTTATTTGTGCAAATGAGCTGCTGCAGCTCGTTTATTGTCATATTCCGCTGAACGGCAGCTGCCAGCTAAATGCAAATGTTTCCCCTTGGCCCAACAAGGTGCTAGGGACAACAGCACCAGCAGCAGCAACAACTACAACAAGGCCGTATGCTAAGGTCGTCTATCCTATCTAGATTGATCCATGTTCGGTTGAGCTTAATTGTCCTTTGATGTGTGCAGAGAGCGAGCTCAAGAGCTGTCCGTCAGGGCCAGCTGATGCATATAACACTCGTTCATGCTTCGAATGGCAACTAAATTCATTAAGAAATCAAAGCTTATCGATGTGACAGGCCTCAATGGGGGAAGCCAGCCATTTATAGGCCTATCTGAGGAGGAGCGGTGGAGTGATTTAATTGTTTTTCAGTGTATTCACATTTGATGAATTCAAGGTTGATGATGATTAATGCTGGGTAAAATTCTAGCCTTAGATAGTCATTGGATTGAATCATTATATTAATCTATCTACTTGGAACTATCTGCAGATGACAGCAACTGCAACTGTTTAAGACAAATAAAATAAATTTTTCGGGAAAGGGAATCTAATCTAAAACTGAATTTGGGCTTAAGTTATCAAAGAGTGTAACTATTATATGGTATATCCATAATTACAGCTGAATTTTAACTTAGGATATCAGAGAGTGTAAATATCTTATGGTATATCTATAATATATATCCATGATTTATCTAATGTAATATGAATTCCGTGCACTATAACGGCATTACGGCAATTTCCGGCTTTTTGCTTTCGCCTTCTGATCTTCTTTTTAACAATCAGCAGAAACATTGCTCCATTATATTTATTTATATCATTTTTAAAAATTTTGAAATAATATAAAAATAAAACTTACCTATATAGCCCCTATAGAAGCCCCATATAATACTGTAAATAATCATGAAAAAGAAGTAAAGCTATAGAGGCTACATTATATATGCTTATATGAGTGGGTAGAACTATAGCTCCATCCAACGGCATATATTATGAAGTAATTCCAACAGTTAAAAGTTTCCTTGCGAAAACACTCCAGCTTGGTATATAGTATGGCTCCTCCCATAGATCATAGCAGCTTATCATGGTATGCTCTACACTCTCCAAGACATATGTAGAGTGCATATAAAAACCAATATGCCCCATGTTAAGCCCCCCTGAGCTCTCACATAGGGTATGTAATACATTTTAGCATTTCGTAATAGTTTCAGCAAACGAAACTAAATTAGCAGATAAATATTGATCGGCATTAGCGCCTAGTATTGAAGGCGTCACTGTTCTGTCGTCATTCGGCTGCCGCCGGGGCCAATGGTTAAGTGCTGAAATTCCATTGCTGGCAACATTTAGCTCCGGGGTCAATCGGGCGCTGGTTGCGATTCTCATTTAGCGGTCATTACCATACGCAGCCGTCCTCAGCGAGCAGCAGCTGAGCACGTGGAGCTACCCGCGCTGCTTGGCCACAGAAGACTCTCGACTTTCGAGCTGTGCAAAACGCAGAGGCAATTCGTGTTGTCATTCAATCAGGAGCAGGAGCAGCAGTAGAAGTAGAAGTAGAAGAAGTTGTAGCAGTAGCAGTTGCAGAGAGTCCAGTGAGTCCGATGGCGCCAAATGTGATTAGCCACCTGTATTGCTTGGCGCGGGATCTGTACGACCAGCACAAGGACCCGCGCGTCGAACATCTGCCACTCACGACGAACTGGGTCAGCGTGCTGTTGATCATCGCCGCGTATCTGGCATTCGTGCTGCACTTTGGCCCCAAGTGGATGGCCAAGCGGGAGCCGTTCGAGCTGAAGCTCGTGATGCAGCTGTACAACGTCGTCCAGGTGGTGGCCAACTCGCTGCTGTTCGTCTACGGGCTCTACTACTCGGTGCTGCAGCCCGGCTACAGCATGAGCTGCCAGCCCGTGGACCACAGCAACACGTCGCCGCAGATGATGAGACTGATCTACGGATCCTATGGCTACTATCTGCTCAAGTACCTCGATCTCTTCGACACGGTCAGTGAGGGGCCTCGTCAGGCGACAGCCGAGCGCCGCTTAGCTTAGCTCACCTTTGCTTCCTCTTTCGCAGGTGTTCATAGTGCTGCGCAAGAAGAACTCGCAGGTGAGCTTCCTGCACGTCTACCACCACGCCGGCATGGTCTTTGGGGTCTCCGTGTTCATGACCTTCCTGGCCGGCTCGCACTGCACCATACTGGGCGTGATCAACCTCCTGGTGCACTCCGTGATGTACGCCTACTACTTCGCCAGCTCGCTGGGCGCCGTGAAGCACCTGCTCTGGTGGAAGCGTCACATCACCCAGCTGCAGCTGCTGCAGTTCGGCTACCTGACGCTCCACTTCCTGCTCGTCATCGTGCGCAATCCCTGCAAGTTCCCCGTCATGATCGCCTTCGTCGGCTTCACACAGAACATCTTCATGTTCTCCATGTTCTTCGACTTCTATTACAAGACCTACATACGCAAATCCAAGCCGGCAGCTCTGACGGAGGCCCAGTTTGAGATTGAGACTGACATTGAAACTGAGATTGAAACTGAGACTGAGACGAGGGCGACATCAGCAGAGGCCAAGGCGAAACTCAGTTGAGCTCGACAGCGACAAAGCGAAATTCTAAGTTTTAAGTTCCCTATGTTGATGCCTATGCATCTATATTCAAATATGCACCGATATATACGCACACACATATACATATACATACGTAGTCGGCCTAAGCTCACCCGATATGAATAAACATCGTTTTCACTGGCCTTGAATTCAGCGGACTTCCAAATTCCAACCATTCCGGGTGGGGCGGCCACAGAAAACCTCCGAGCGAGCCACCTTGATTGAATTAAGGTTTTCCGAGCAATCAATCGATAATCATTCGATTTCCCACTTCAAATATGGATGCCTACTGCGATGCGGACCATGTTTTTCCTGTTTTCAGTTCCCTGTTCTCTGTTCTCTGTTCTCTGTTCTCTGTTGGGGTTTTTCGGGTTTTTCGTGCCTTGTTTCCTCTTCTGCTTTTGCCAAATACATTAAAACTTTTCTAATAATAAAGTTCGGCAGCCGAAACCAAGCGTAAATATTGAGAACGGAAACTCAAAAGACATGTTCAGCAACACACAGAGAGAGAGAGAGAGAGAGAGAGAGAGGGAGCGTGACTGAGAGTGAGAGAGAGAGAGATGGCTGTTCCCAGCATCTTTAATTGTAACAAACATCGACAGCACGAAGCGCATGCAAATTTTGTATTGTAAATTATTTAATATCCATTTGATAGTTCGCAGTTTTTCATTCGTTGCGCTCCATTTGCCTTAATTCCGCCACGGATTTAAAGCGATTAAGAACTTTTATCGTTTTCATCAATGCAAATTCGTTGCCGCCATTATCTCGGCTATAATTTCATTTAATTGAGATTATATCGGCCTTAAATACTTTTTACATTCCCCACATACACATATGTATGTGCATGCATATACTCGTATATATATGTAAAAGGTATATTATTTTAATGAGATATCATGAGCGAGCGAAAATCACATAACTTTTATACCCTGCAATCAGTGGACGGCTCTGTGGTGGTGTATGTAATAGGCAGAAGAAGTTTTAATTGATCTGAGAAGATAGTCTTTAGAAAATCGCTAAAGACATCTTCTTCTTGTTGCTTATGTTCTTCCGCGCTTACATTCGTTTAGCTAGAAATCATATATTGTTGTTATCGATGTTAATCGATATTTCAGTCAAATGTAACTTGAAAACCACATCAAGAAGCATAGATGGAGCTCTGATATCTAATTAATACAAGTACGGGACAATATAACAAACTTAAGTTTCTAAATATTTCAAGTAAATTGCCCGCAAATCTAAAAATTATCTTATTTTCCAAACTATATTTGGTATGCACAGAAATTTTATTATCAAATACATCTACTGCAAGTTTCATTCAAATTATGCAACTGGATCCAGAGTTACGTCAGGCTATATTTCATAGTAGGGGATGCTATAAGTAGCAATAATGATTCCACTACCAATATACATACACATGTACGTCTCATAGAGTAAGCCCAGACTGATTTAGGCACTCTCAAACCTGCCGCAGTGTATCTGCTAGTCGTGCATGCCCAACCGTAGCGCACACAACTTTTTTGTCACAGTAAATACTTTTAAATATACGCTCTCATTGCTCGTCGAGCATTTGTAGTTGCCTCGCAGACACCTGCGCACTCATTCCCTAAGCAATTTTGTTAATTTGTAAGTACATGGAATCGTAATTAAGTGCAATTTGAAATCTGTGACAGGCAAACACGCATACAACAACGGCAGCTAAATAATTAACGAATAAATCAAAGTAATTAACTTTGGGTCATCATGCAACAGGTTGAGGGGGGTCGCAGTAGCAGCTCGCGCTGAGCAGGAGTCGGAGTCAGACACGCACATGTGAAAACTTATCTGCGTCCAGTAATTGGCCGAGCCATGAAACAGTGCGGCACATAGTCCAACGCAATTAGTATTGAGGTTGGACTTGGCTAATCGAAGAAGCATGCGAGGGCATTAATAATGCAGCGAGCAGCTAATGCACTGCTAATGCTGGACAAGTTGACACCCTCGCTCCCAGATACCCTAGCCCGGCTGTGTGGGCTCCGGCTCGGGCGACTTTGTGTTTGACTTTGACAAAGTTTCCAATCTGCCAATGGGCGACGCAACTTTGATCAATTTCTGCAGCCTCGCCGCTCCCGATCCGCCCTCGACTTGTGGCCACACGGCGAGCCGAGACTCGGGACTTGAGACTCGAGTAGTTCCATACTTCATTGAACTTTGAACAAGCCAACGCAATCGCCTTCGCCTTCTGTATTGCAGGACAAAGTTTTTACTGCTCACACACACATACACACACAGAGAGAGACACACTCTCACACACACACACACACCTTCGTCATAAATCAATACAGTTGAATTTTTCGTGCATCGTTTGAGTCCATTTGGCCATCCGCACTCCTTTCGAGTGCTGCTCCGCAAGGCGCTTTCAATTGGCTCCGCTCGAAGTTCTCCAGACTTTGCTCACAGTCCGACCGGGCCAAAATATTATAAATTCTGCTTAGTGCGTTAAAAGTCTCTGCTCAGCTGCAGTTAGCAAGCTCTTGACAATATATACATACATACACATACATACATATACATGCTGTAAAACTGAGCAATAGTAAGTCCTGTACTTTAACCAAGTCCTTGGAAGTATGGCCCACTTACAGAAACGCATTTCTGTTGCGAATGCGAGCTACTGTAATGCTTTTTTATAGCCCAGGCAAAGGCAAAACCTTGGGGCAGCCGAATGGCTGTTGCGATGGATGGAAAGGAAAACTACAATAACTGAAATATAAATACATTTTATTTAGTTTCATTTGGGCTTCAGCCTAATGGAAAATGAAAAAATACACTAAAATAATTTCGCTAAAAACTGTGTTGTGGGCAGCAGTAGGCGTGGTCCAGCCCATTTGCATTATTTGTGTTTATGTTGTGGATCAACAGCTGAGCTGATCTAGTTCTATTCAGTGGGTCTCTGGCGCAAACGGATCCCCTGAACAATGATTGGAGTAAGTGAATAGAGACTGAATGGAGACTGGCGCAGAGAAGACGTAACTTTCCTCTATGAATACCCTGGAAAGTGAGCTAACCCATTCAAGTTTTACTGACCTTTATAACAAATGAATAGATCTAGTTCTAGTCTATTCTACATGCATATATAAACTCAAATCTTAGCTAGAATTTACCACACAGCTGCTCTCGGCTAGAGTCCGGGTATACCCAAGTCGTTCCAATTGAACCTTTCCTCTGCCATAACTTGCTTTTAATTCTAGGCAAGGCATAAAGAGGCAATTATCAGCTAGTGTTTTGAGCCATACTAAGGCTTAGTATTTGCAACTAATAAGACTCATAGGACTGCCGAATTGTATGATAAATCATGGCCGAGCTCGTAAATAAACAAAGTATTTAATGCGAAAAAAGTAAAATGCAAATTGTGAACACCGCAAATATTTTACTGGCGGCAAGTGGAAGTGCAATAAATTTGCTGCACGGGCGGATGCTGCAGCTGCAGCCAAAAGCTGAAACAGAAACTGGAACTGAAACCGAAACAGTAGCAGGAGAAGAAGAGCTCTGCTCTGTTCTATGGTGACTATGGTCGTCGCGGTGTGCGACATGCTTGAACTCAATGGGGCCAGGGGCAGGGGCAGGGGCAGGGGCAAGGGCAGGGCTAGGCGACTTCCTGCAAATGTCAATGTGTTGCGCTCCAATATGGTTGATGTTGTTGTTGTTGTTGCTGGCGCACGTTTGCACCCAAAATGCACTAAACATAAACTAAAAGCAACAATACTAACGACAACAACAACAAGTTGCAAACCACACACCCACAGCAACCAAACTGTGAAGGCAACCCTCGCTCTGCTTAATAACTTTGTTTTTTTTTGGAAGCCACGCAACTGCGGCCAAGTCCAAAACTTTGCAACTCTGTTTCGACCTGGCCCGCACAGCTTCATGCAATTTCCATCGAACCAACAAATATAAATTTATTATTAAAAGTGCGAGTGCTCCTGTCCATAAACCACTCTATTTTAGGGCAGAGTGTGTGAAGCGGTGACACTAATGGACAAGCAGCAAGCATATGCAAAATTGTCAATGTAGAAGGGAATTTAAGGGAAAAGACTCCAGATGAGACTGTCCAAGTAGGAGTTACACTCCATAGACAACTAAACTCTAGGTATAGACAGGGATATACCATATGAGAAAGGAGGCAATAGTGCTTGACTTGGAGAGAAGACTGGAGAGCAAACATAGAAATAGATATAGCTGAGTATGTTATTGATTGCTTAGAAGATTCTGTTTGACTAGGAGTTACTCGAGTTTCCATATACTAAATACATGCATTCATATATAGGTGTGTATGAGAAGAGAGACAATAAGAGGAGATTGCTTGAATAGGAGTTACTTAGGCGTCCATCCTGAATAAAGATGTAGAATAATATGAGAAATAAATAAAGTCCAACCAAGACTTCTTGACTAAGAATTTAGAAGTACTTTATGCTTCACATTATTCTACATACATACTAAGTATTTATAAGTACTTTATTCTACATACGTATATAGCTTAATTCGTATATAGAAGTCCTATATGACTCAGATTGATTACGAGTTAATATAGAGTTATATACAGTTATTGCATATATATTGTAGAGGAGACCCTACACTCGATTGCATAGACTTTCAAGTCAAAAGGAGAAGAAAGAATGGGTGATTGGATGAGAGTTCCTAAGTGGAAGTTGCTCTACAGTCCAGCAGTCCAATCGCTCAGCATTATCCTACATTCAGACATCTTCAACTCCAAATCACAGTTCACACAGCTTTGTCAAAGGTCTTGAATCTTGAAGTTATTATAGAGTTTTTTAGCCTACTTGACTTAATCAACTGAATCTCCATAAAATTTTAAATCGATTTAATGAAAATGCTTAGTTATAAAGAACGGACGGAGAACCATATACACGGAGAGACAGACAAAAAGGTGGAGGGCTAGACATATAGACGGACGGATAGTCGAGTACATGAACAGACGGTAAGGAGGATAAAATAGCCAGATAAAATAGCCGGATAGATAGAAAAACAGACCGAAGGACTGGCGTATGCACGGACGGACGGCGGAGGGCAAAGAAACTTGAAGCTAATGTAGCTTAGTCAACTGGTATAATATACATGGACACATTCACTCCAAGCGGGACACTTACCTATGTCCACAATCACTCATCTTGAGTGACCGGCGTAATTCTGGGCAAGTGTTGCACTCTCATTTCGCATATTAAGTGAAGGGGTTGGGAAATGGTTTGACCCGTCAGTTAGCTGGTGCTTTAATTTGCTCCTTCTCACATAATTTGCTGTTCTTTTATTTTGTGTGTTTTAATAATTCACACGGTCGCGCGTAAATTTTGACAAAAAAGAAGGAAAAGGCATGGCAGGGAAATTAAAAATACGGCGCAGTGCTATGAAATTGTTTCTGGGGACAGAAGGGAAATGTAAAAGGATTGCTCTGACAGCCTTTCTAATTGCTTTGTTTTACTCGTGACTCTAATTAAAAAATGTACTTTACGACTTTGCCACGCCGCTGCGAGAGTCGCGTCTCTAATGACAGCCAAACGGGCGGACACCCGGAATTCGGAATCCGGAATCAGAAACAGGCATCCGGCAACCCGAACCGAAGTGTACGCCGCAACAGCAACAACAGAAACGGCGGAGACTTGATGTTGTCTATGGTATTAAATGAAATTGCCAATCCAAATATGAAAAACCTTTGGAATAACACCCAAAATGACCAGAAACACTGCTAAATTGCTTTCATTCTCGCTTTGCCCGCTCTGGGAGCTTAGCATTCGCGCTCATTTATAAGCCGCAATATGCTGAATCTGGCCTAAACCTAATGTCCTGATAAAAAAAAGGCAACTGCCTGCATATTTTTCATAATATTTAAATGACGATGATTTAAGTCAGGGCGCCAAGTAAATAAAGAGAAAGTACTGCATAAGACTCATTCGAGTAAGGCCTTAAGGGTGTACCAAAAAACTTAAAGGTTTATCAACAGAGGCGGACAACCCTCAGCAAGGCTGACCTAGCTATGGAGAACTGTAGAAGACATGGCATTTCGATTAGGGATATTCCCAAGAGAGATATAGATATAAATTTAAGGTAATTTATAGATGAGCACGGTTAGCTGTAAAGCTCTTGAGGACCGGCTCTATCTCAGAAGTCGTTCATAAATGGAATATGTCTATATTTTCAATCGCGAAAAAGACGAGCCATGTACAAATAATTATCAGAACTATTTCAAATCTTAATTTACTCTATATGCATACATAATATGTCATGTAACGTTATGAAACCAATATACTCCTCTTACTACTCGAATGAGCATAAGATAAGTAATGCAAAATATATTGCGAAATGCAAATCGGGCTTTGACAATTTAATTAGCTCACAACTTTGGGTGCCAAGTCTAAGAGAAACCCTTTCGTAGTCATACCTGTGACTGAGTCGGAGTACCGGCTTGGACTGAGCCTGAGCTAATTATACGTTTTGCCTAAGTGGCCAGGAGATAATCTATAAAAAGAATTGATGGCCAAGCGAACAATCGACGAGAGATATCAGCGTTTTTTGTATGCTTTTGCTATGGTTTTTTCTGCTTTGTGGAATTGTGGGATTTGTGTCGGACAGCAGGAGTAGCAGGAGTAGCAGCTCTGCCCTGGGCACTCTCGAGAAATCAGGCATTCGTTACGAGCATTTTACTTCGATTAGTTTGCTGCTCGATTTTAGGCCAAGCCATGTTCAGGTCAGCATTCGTTTGATTGCCAATGGAAACTTTTCTTAAATATATATATTTTTTTTACACACACATACATACGTATGTGTGTATGTACAGGTGCATCTCGTGTGCCTGGACCATGTATGTGTTGTGTTTCTGTGTATTTACTCAATGCTTGGCTGTTGTATGTCCGTAAATTGGAAAAGTTTCCTGCTGCGGCACATTCACTATTTGTATTTAGTTTTTTGCTCAAGAGATTTAGTTTCAAGGCAGCTTTAATATTCATCACACGAGCAATTTGGAGAAACTATGGGAGAGAGGGGAAAATAAACAAATGGGGGGAAGGGGTGGGTAGAGCAAATAGAAGGGAGAGAAGAAAAATTAAGAAGGGAAAGTGAGAGAAGAGATATAAGTTGAGACGAGATGAAGAGGGGAGAGACAGGAAAGGGAAAACGGAGAGAGAAGAGATATGTGAAGAATTGAGACGGAATAAACCTTAAAGAGGAGGGTAAAGACTGGAGATTGAGGAGAAAAAAGAGATAAAAGAGAAGGAAAAACAAAGGTATGGGAAAAGGAAGAGAGGAAGCGAAGGATCTATAGAGTTAGAGACAAACGAAATATGATATGAATAGTGTGAGAAGAAAGAGAGAAAAAGAAACGAATGGAAGAAGAGATAGCGAAAGCGAGAAAGCTTAAGTTCTAGATAAGGATAATGAGAATGAGAAAAGAAAAGAAGTTGAAGAAGTTGAGGGAGCGCGAATAAAATCAATTGAAGAGAAAACTAAACAATGGCAGCCAGCGAGAGACATAACCGTAAAGAGAGGGACTTACCGAGATTCACTTACCTATCTATTCTGCTAAGCTGCATTAAATATTTAGCTAAACTTAATTTACTTATTGGGATTTTCACACGAGAGGCCCACACACACGCACAGTTCATAGAATCGCGCTTAAATTTAGAATTGAGTCTCTAATGCGGTCTGAGGCGTCTTTAGCCGAGTCAGAGAAATCAGAGTCGGAGTGTGCCAAGGCGTTAAAGTGAGGCACCCCCCTGGGACGGCTCGCTGACGGGGTGGGCGGGGCCGTCTGCTGTCGAGTGTCTCTTTATCGCAATGAGAGCTGCGCAGTTGTCAATGAATTTTCAGATAGCTAGCAACCCATAACAAATTGAGATGCTAAGCAGCAGCAGCAGGAGCAGCAGCAGGAGCAGCAGGAGCAGTGTCTTTACCTTTTAGCTCCACACAATCGCAGGGAGATGGCAACGCTTGCGTATTCATGACAAAGGCGCTATATAAATTACGCAGGCTACAATCAAAAGCCGCCCCCTTGGCAGGCGAATGCGCTGTGATTTAACGTTTGACAGAAATTATAAAAACAGCCGTCGTGGGAAAAGGGGGCGGGCGGCGAGGTGTAACTGCTGCGGGGAATATTCACGGAGATAACCCGCAACATTCCGGCGTCCGGGCACATTTTCAAAACTCCGATAATTATGTTAGACGCGCCAACAAAACATTTCCTTTGACATTGAGCCAAAAATAAAAGAAAGCCAAAGCAGTTGAAACAAACTTGACGCAGCTGAAGCTAAGCCGAGTAAACCGGGCCAAGAAGCCATTACAATGTTTATGACTCGAAGCGCGCTGGAATTACGCAGGCCAACAGCATTTTGATGGCCCAGAGGCGGGCTACACTTTCGGGAGGGAATATGCATATGAATATGAATATGAATGAACCAGAGTGGCTCCACTCCTTCATTTGCTTATCGAGATTTGCCAACTGGCAGAATCATATCCTTTCGGGAGAGCTGAAAACGTTTTTAAAGGGCTCTTCAATATGTTGATGTAATGAAGCAAACATCATTATTACCCTTTATATATATACCACATTCGATTATCATGTCATTTAATAACTAACGTTATCAATAATGTCATTTACAATTGGAATCTTAATGATTATATGTATTAAGATTACCATATTTATGCCAGTTCATTTCATATTCCTAATGAATTTCTTAATATTTTATAGACATTCACATAATTATATTTAGCTCAATGATCATAATATTTAAATGCTTTCCATAAGCCGAAGATGATGAAGAAGAGGAAGAGCGGGAGCTGGAACGACTGAAGCTGAGCTGCTACCGGCTCGCTTTTATATAGGGCCGGCCCTGTCACAAACAAGTTCGATCCCAACTGCTGAGACTCTCTCTTAGGGTTTGTCTTCTGGCTCAATCATGAAACGACAAGTTAGGGCTCAATTCTCTTATACTTTGATTATTAGATTAGTCAGAACACATACATATGTACATTTATACGGTTATTATTGCCCTATAGAATAAATTAGTTACTTTATAAATTGTTGTATATTAAATTTGATTCTTATTTGTGAAAAGACAACTATTCACATATCTGAGAGTAGTTCTCTTTAAGGAATGTTATTTTTAATAGCTGCTGCAGCAGTCTCTGCCGTGGAAGTCTCTAATGGGGGTATAGAGAAAACTCAGCTCAGTTAATTCAATAGCCGATTGCTTTTGGGTAAATAAGGATTTCGCGAAAAACTAAAAAGCCCTGGCTAAGGCTACAAATCAGCAAATCAAAGTGAAAGCGCAAGTTGAAATATTGTGACAGTATTTTTTCATACATCTATAATATACCGAAGAACAAAAAATTATCTTAAATATATGTACATACATAATAGAAATCGTATAGTACTTTTCGTAGAAAATTGATTTGTAATAATAATAATAATAATGCAAAAGAAATTAAAAACATTCTCTAACTTCTCATAAAAATGGAATTGCTGCTTACAGTGCAATTCGAATATACGAAAAAGTTTGTCTGCTCTCTATGAGGTAAACTTCAATGCACTGCGACATTTGACAATTCTTGGCTTTCAACGAACTGGAATGGTTGAGCTGTGCTTCGTCAGATCGATTGGGGCAACAAAGGCCAAAAATGTCCGTTTAATTGACGGCAGCTGTTCCATTTGTGCCGCATCAACTTAAAAATGCAGACGAAATCGTCAGGTTTTGGGCAGCAGACGTGCCTTTTAATATGCAGAGCACAAATTTGAATAATTTGTCTCCGAATGCTGGCAAATTATAGCGGCTTATGTTTCAATTAAGCAATTTTTGCACATCAGGTGCGTTTTATGGGTGCCAGACGCGCCAAGGAGCAGCAGGAGGAGTAGCAGGAGGAGGAAGAGGAGGAGCGGCGCACAGAGCAAACAGCCAAAGGCGGACAGCAATGACAACTAAGCTCTTTAATGCCGCCAGACGACAGCTGTACACGGCACAAGGCATTATAATAGGAGGACAATAATAATAACGGCAAGGAGAAGCAGCAGCAGGAGCAGCAGCGGGAGCAGCAGGAGAAGACGAAATCAGTTGGCAGAAATATTTCAAATGAAAAGTGACACAACGAATGAATGGAGAAATGAAATTAGAAATTAAGTTTGGAGACACGAGTAAGACCCTTCAGTGCCTGGCTTCCAGAGACTTCAGCTCCAGCTCCTGCTCCTGCTCCCGCTCCAGTTCCTGCTTCACATGTTGCCAGCGGCCCGGGAACATCGACGCATCGTGGGCACATGAGCCAAAAGACTACTTAATGAATAGCCCCGAGTTAATATTTGCCTTTGCCTTGCATTCCTTCTACTTTTCCTGCTTTTGCTTTTGCTTTTGCTGTTGCCTTCTCTGCCAATTCTCCAGCATTCTCTTTTGCTGTTTATTGTTGGGGCGCAAAAGGAAAAATATTGGAGTTTCCTGTTAGACAAAGTACACAGGCACAGCTGAATAAGCCCGGCCAACCAGTCACCCAGTCGACCGAGATTGTCAAACAAAATGGCTTTTTGGTTTCTCTTTTTTCATACACAAACACACACACACACTCTCTCACACACTCACATATCTCTGCCTGCTCGAGTGTGGGCCGCTGTAAAACATAAGCAAACAATTTGAAAGCATTTGTCAGCAGGCTGCAGCTAATAAAAAATCGCCTCAGGCTCCCACTTCAAAGTGCAGCTGTTGCTCGAGCTAGGGAAAGCAGCCAAATATATTGGCAATTCTTTGGTCATTTTGTGCCCAATGTTTACGGCTTAAAGTGTGCAGAAATTGGAGCGAAACTCTTAAGCAATTGTTGTACGTGTATAACAGAAGTGGCAAGGAAAGCAGCTCATGTTGAGCAGTGTATCGGGTAGACTCATTTGACAAGTTGTAGAACATGCAGCAGAGCTCAGTGAATCGCTGGGCGAGTCTAAAGGCGTATTATGGATTGAGCTGATTTTAGATATTCAAATTAAGAGCTGATATGTAGAAGGGGCAAGCAAATTTAGCTTATGTTGGACAGTGTAACTTGAGCACTTCTGATGAGCTATAAAAATCATCATAATGTTTGCCTTAAGCTAATCTACTATATGCATATCCTATATACTGGCCTCCAGTACAACTCACTTGGTAATTTCTAGCAGTGTAAACAACTTTTGCAAGTAATGTGGGCCTTACAAAGTGGTTTGTAACGTGCTTGTAATATGTCGCACTACAATGCCAGGCAGTTGATATGAGCTTTCCACGTTTCCCTGTGTCCATTTGCCTCAGAGTCGGGTGTAGCCAGCTGCACAATGCGCGTTCATAGTTTCAGAGCAGCCGATGCCAGTCAAGATATGAAAAGTTTTCCAATTACTCTGAGCGACTGTAGCATAGATCATGTAAAACTCTCTGTAGAAGTGCTCAATCTATAGCTGGGCAAGTCCCTGATACTACAGGTTAGTCCACAGGCCGAGCTGTATTTGATTAGCCACGCCTTCAGTACAATTATAGGCCTATCTGATGCAAGAAGCATCAGGACTCAATCTGTTTACCACTGAAGAGGCTCTGTGACTAGTCAACTGATATCAAGAAGCTGCCACGCCTCAAAATGAACAGACATCTGAAGAAACGAGACATACGAGCACATATACATATACATATATAGCATATGTAGAACTCACTATTGCCAACTCACACACTTACATACACCCAGACGAGCATGTCATGCAACCAATATGCTCTTCACTCTCGCTTTATGAACGAGCACAAAAGTGGAGTTCAAGTCGAAAGCCCTTATTCTGCTGTAGTATTAATCGACGCATGTCACTGATTAGCCGCAGGATTATTGTCCATATGCAAAGCGCGCACAAGCACCTGTATATACAATACATATATATTCCATATGTATATGTTTATACCATAGCATAGGGGTAGCTAGATTTAACCCTTTGATGTGCCAAACAAAGGGCACCATTTGAGCCTTGATAAATGGCAGTCACACACTAAACTGCCTGCGCTGCGAAGCAGTCCACAGTGAGGGGAGAAACGCACAGAAAAAATATGGCTGGCAATCGCACAGTGGAATCAGCCTACGGCACACGTTAATGAGCAGGCTAAACAAAAAGTAAAAAATAAAAATAAAAAAAGGTAGAAAAAAGTAACAATACATTATGAATTTTTTGCGTTTACAAATTAAGCGTGCATGTTAAGAGCGAATATTTTATAGAAATGCGAAACGACAGAGGCGACAGGCAGCACAGTAAAGTACAATTATGATGGATAAGCCAAAAATAGCTGGTAAAAAGCAAGTAACGGCGCGCTAGCAGGACCAGCAAATGCCCTGGAATGGATGGACGAGCAAGAATGGACAGACAGACAGTCGTAGGTCCAGTTGAGTGTGGCTAGATCAACCCCGCTCGTAGTCCTTCCCAAGGGATATGTCACGCAATATACCCCCAATTGTCATTCTCGCTGTGTGTACAGGGTATACAAAATGGCAACTGCTTTTGAGCTTCCTAATGGAATGCGAAATGAATTTATAAACACTTAAATCGCATGCATAAAAACTTTCTTAATTTCCATTTCAATTTCAATTTCAATTCAAAAGTCAAACTCAAACAACATTTTTGTGGTAATTTGTTTCTACTTTCAAGAACTTAAAATCAGCCTAGGGCCATTTGTTCATTGATAGCAAATATATTTGCATACTCGGCTCCATTCCTGTGAAAGCTTGTGCAATTTATTATTTAATAATGTTAAAATAAGCACTTAATTAAATTTACAAAAATGAAATGAAAAAAAAAAACAACAGAAATAAATAAATTACACACGCTGACATTATTAATTATTTATTTAAAGGCAATTTGTTTACCTTTTATGTGTGCTGCAGCAGAGCCATGCAGCGCAGCATATATACAATATATGTATATGTATGTATACACTGACTGCAAGTGCCACGCCCACAAGTCAATGAAACAACAATTCACTAATTAAAAGTGTAATTAATTTTGCACAGTTTGCATTTTGCTTTAGCCTCTGTCAATGCCAGAGCTTGCATACATACATATAGAGGGGGATACATGCATGTAAACATATTATACACATATGCTTATGCAAGTGTAAAGTGAAATTCAGGGCATCATTCATAGGAAATTCATTCTTCAAAATCAATCAAATTATGATGCTCGCTCAAGTCGGAGCTAGAGTATATTAGTTTGAGCAGTTTGACTTGACTGCCTGTCCGCCTCTTCTATGTATGAACGCCTCGATCTCAGCACCTGTTAGTGCTAGAGCCTTGAAATTTTCTGCAGAGCTTATTGCAACTACTCGATAACTATTGTCATTTCTGTGCAATCGATTACTTTAGTTAATCGAGCCTTCTGTTTACTATGAGCGACTCTCATGCAGTCTTTTGCGTATGAACTCCTCGATCTGTAAGTGCTAGAGCCTTGAAAATTTCGCTGGAGCTTGTTTCACATAATTGATAACTATTCTAACTTCTGTGCAATCGATTACTTCAGTTAATCAAGCCTTCTGTTCACTGTGAGCGACTATCACGCAGTCTTTTATGTATGAACACCTCGATCTCAGCACCTGTTAGTGCTAGAGCCTTGAAAATTTCGCTCGAGTTTGTTTCAAACAATCGATTACTATTGTCATTTCTCTGCAATCGATTACTGCAGTTAATCGAGCCTTCTGTTCACTGTAAGCGAGTATCATGCAGTCGGCACCTCAGCTCAGTCATCTTTAAATAATCAAATCGAGCAGCTAACTGTGCGCATTGGGCGCCATGCGAGTGGTCGAAATTGGTATTTATGTTTGCTTAAACATTTGGCACTGTTTTGAGTTTCATTTGATATGTTATCCAGAAGGGAATAACGCATTGAGGCAGCCAGCATATATACAAACGTATTTGTATGTGCATGTAGTCGTAGTAAAGCAGCTTGTCAAGAAATCTGTTTGGTTTCTTGCGGAATGGCCCGAAAGTCTTTGCGAATGGTGCGCTCGCTTCCTTCCTGCCTCGCAACTTATGTGCAGCATTTCGTTTCCGTTTCCGCTTCCCGTGCAGACAGAACTTGGCCAGTCGCCATTGAATGCGTAACACACACACACACATACATACATTCCTTTTCCATGCTACATTCGCTACATTCGTGTGTGCATGAGTGACTGGCCATGCGAGTGTGTGTGACCTAGTTTCGCTGTTATTGCCAAATATCAATTTGAATTCGGCTAGAGCCAACAAATAATTTTGTAATAAGCAGCGAAATTAAGAGCAATTAGCAACTGCTTGCGGCCATTTAAAGTAAACTTGATGGACTTTCGAATAGAAGATGGAGATGGAGATGGAGATATAGTTAAACACGCATTGACGGGTGCTTGGTTAGGCTCGGAGTGGGAAAATGATGTGAGGAGAGAAGACATACAAGAATAATAATAATAGAGAGGCCAGACTCTAGCTCTGAATTGGTTTCTGAGACATAATAGCAGAATTACGTTAGATTGGCATTATAATTGTATCAAAACATCTGCTAGACTTTAAGAGACTTTTACGTAAATCTTACTAGAACTACTGGAACTACAAGCCTAGGCAAATAAAACTCTTGCTTCATATGAATGTTGAGATGATTCAAAGATAAACTCTTAAGAGTTATGTAATATGATATCATAAACACGAGCTGAGCCTAAATTGAATCCAACTTGAAAGTGCAGCTACTCGTAGGGGATGCACGACTATGAATAGCTAAAATGGAATATGTGGCACACAAATCTAGGGCTGTTAGTGACATCAGCTTGCAGTGATAGACTTTGAGCTGCAGTCTGAAATGTAACCCAGCCACCTTGAACTTGACTCGTAAGAGAACAAACTTTAGTCTTCATTCACTCATCCCTTTCATTTCCTTCAAAGTAAACATATGAAGTGCCTCAGTTTTCAACTGTTCTAAGCGCTTAAGTTCATCATTTATAATTCGTGTTTGGCAAATCAGTTGCGCAAACATTATAATATTCAATTTACATTTGCGTCTATTGACAAACTGAAAGTTTGCATTGAGTGCAGCTCTCATTTGGATTTATAGCTAAATAATGAACAAACACACGACTGGCTACAATTAATTTGTTTATTCGCGTCATTAGGGCAAACGCGTTGGCGTCATCAAATGCAATTCAAACAAACAAACCGCAAATTATCCACATTAAAATTTGCGCTGCCTTCAAGGCTGCGCACGATAATCAAACAGAGCTGAAACAAAAACCGAGACCGAGAGAGAAGCCGAGAGAGAAACCGAGTGACCAGCAGGAGGACAAGTAAACAGCGCTTAATCAAAAGCCAAAGCAAATAGAGTTGGCTAAAAACAAAACTTAATTATCAAGAATGTTTACTCAAGGCACCTCAGTGGCTGGCTAAACGCAATTAGATATGCGAGCAGCCCAGTTATGAGTGTGAAGCGTTCCAAATACTACAATTCAGATTCGAGCTCTCATATATTCAGCTAACTAAGTGGCTAAGCGAGCTAACTTGACTACAGTCAGAGAGACAGAGAAGGAGAGAGAGAGGGAGAGAGAAAATGATATTAATTAGCTTTGAATGGCGCATGAAACAGATAAAAGAGAATTGAATTTTTACGCGCCATAGACAGCCAGCACACAACAGGAAACAAAGCCGAATCGAGGTTGGAGCAGAAATGGACAGAGAAATTGCAAATAAACAGAGAACAAATGCAAAACAAGTGGGAATGCGCCTGGCGAGTCCCTCTGGCGGCGCACTACTCGCTCAGGAGTGCAAAAAGTGAGAAGCAAATGTATATGATATGATATCAGCTATATAGAAAGAGAGAGCTGCTCAATAATGTAAGGCTGAGTGATATAAACTCTCCTGCATACCGTTCTATAGTTTACCTGGAAAACAGACAGACTCTTGGAGTTTCTACGCCCACCTCTATATATGATATGGCTCCTAACTACTTTTAGAATAGATTTATAGTATATTTTAGATATATGACATGACTTTAAGAGGCTTCTGTATATACATATATAATTTATAATGAATCTTAAGGAAAGCACAGATAAAGTCTGGAAATCCCAAGTTGATAACCATATATCAGTATATCGAACAGTGTATTGGAGTAAAAGGCTTTTAATAGTGTTTTGACTAGCTTTCTGAAAGCGCTTCGATGACATTTCTCACTCAGCTTATAGAGAAAGCAATATTAATAATCAACAAAATAAATCGATTTTCCTGACTGTTCATATCCAAGAAGTCATGACTATCACAAATATATGTATTACATGATATATAATAAATACAATAGTACGACTATGTCTAGTCTTCAGCTCCCATAAGTATTTATGCTGCTATAAAATATATAAAGTTTCCCGTTCAGGTGCACAAAATCCTTCAGCCGAGCAGACAGGAGGGAAAAGCTTATTCATCTCAAATTGCAGCTCTGTAGCTGCCAGCAAGATGACACAAATAGACTCCACTTGAGAGTGCTGGGCGAGCATAATCGTTGGGCGTAAGTTCTCGGACCAGGAACTGAAAATGCGGCACGGAAACGTCTTGTATAAAGTGTGGAACAAATGTTTCACGACAGACCAAGAAGACGAGGAAATGTGAAAAGTTCAAAGACGATGACAGGGAAAAATAAAAGCGGAAAATTGAATGCCCACTAAGCGAGAGAGACAGAGAGAGAGAAAGAGTGAGTGAGAGAGAGAGAGAGACAGGATGCTGGCTGGCCATTATACTTTATGCAAATGCTGTGGCAGCTTTAACAACCCAAAGGCAAATGCCCCCAGTTCGTGGCATAAGCAGACCCCAACCATGTGGCCCATCGCCTGACGTTCAGCTAGAGGAAGGGAGAGACAGAGAAAGTAACAAGAATAACAACAACAACAACAGTGTAACCACATATACCATGCATTTTAATTTAATTAATTTAAATTCTTAATGCGATATTTTGCCGCCTTCGCATTGCCGCGAACGTGAAAGCCAAAGCCTAATGCTTTGCCTCCTGCACTGGCCGCAAAGGCTCTGCTCGCCTCGTCTTCTTCTCCTGCTACGTTTTCTGCTGTCGCTGCATTTGTTTAATGCTGCGTAAACAATTTTTAGGCGTGCCAAATTAATAGCCAACGGCAAGCGGCGGCCGACAGCCAAAGCGTCGAATTTACTGCCGAACTCATTAAATGCCATTTTCCAGCCAATTACAGAGCAACAACTTTAAGCCGAGTTCTCTATTTAAACTGAAGTTCGCAATTCAGAGTGTGGCTAACCAGACTCGCTGAGAAGTTGTGGCAGAAACAGCAAAGGAAACTCTGTGGCAAGAGTCAGCAAATGAGTCAAGAAAACTGTGAAGAGAGAAGAGGTAGACTGTCTTTAGTATATAGAGTAGGTTTATAGTAGAGTATATATAACAGGTGAGATGAGAGCTGCAGTAAGAGCTAAGAGAGCAAGTAGCGAAGAGAGCGAACCAGTAAAAGAAAGGGTGTTGGCGCTATGTTATTAACATACTGCTGTTAATGGCATAACATGGCGATGTGGGGCAGGAACGATTCCTGTTAATGGAATCTAACATAAACAGTCTATTTGGCTGTCTACACATCCTTAAGAATGCAGCCATACAGAGAGCTATGTTAAGGCCTCTTAAAATATATTATAATCTATTAATCTTAGTCTCTTAAGCCATACAGAGAGATATGTTAAGGCCTCTTAAAATATATATTAATATATTTATCTTAGACTCTTAAAATATATTAATCGATAAATATCGATTTAGATGGCTTTTGTATTGCATAGCGGCATTAATTAGAGAATCCAACGTAATTTATTATCCTACATACATATGTATGTTATTTAATGAAGAAGTCTATAGTAATTGAGGCATTAGGGCTTAGCATATATGTACGTAAGTCCATTCAAACGTACATAATGCCAAAGCCATATTGATTAGTTACAGCAATGATTATTTCATTGACTGCTATGTGCACAAGTCCATAAGCGAATGCAGCTAAAAGCTCAGCTAATCTTATCAGCATTTCGATTAGTCGCTGGCGACGAGAGCACTGGGCCCACTCGAAGTGCAGCAATCTATTTCCATTAAGCGCATTCAGCAATTGGCCCAGTTGTAGAGCAACAACAGCGCAACAACAGGCATAAATCAAAGCAGCATCAGCTTGCGATGCAAATGAAGAAACTGTCAGAGGCAGAGTCAGAGTCAGAGTTAGAGTTAGAGTCAGAGTTGAAGTTGGAGCTCACCTGGCATCGGAATCAAGCAGAGTTGAGCCGGATTCAAGCAGCGACAAGCGGATGCAGAGCAACTTGGCAAAGTGCATCGCGCTGTCAGGAAGCAAGAGTTAACTGGGGAAGAAAAATGTGAAGGAGTAGAAAATGGCGTGAAAAGCATTTCACTTGCGGATTTAGCTGAGGAATCTGAAAATTTAATGCGCTGGGCGGATAGATAAATAATGTTATGCAAATGATATGTGCATAAAAGTCAACAGATTCAGCAAACATTGAGCCACCCATCGCACCACCACCACCGCCCCATGCCGACAACAGCCTCGAGTACAGTGCACCAAATGACTGGCAGCTTTCAAATGTGAAACCAGTTAGAAAGATGAATAGATTGACTATCAACATGCGAAAACGCTTCGCAGGTTCACGGTCTCTGCGCGCTCCTCGGAACTCTGATGCGGAAGCAAAGCACAAGCTGGCAACATTTGCATATTTCCCTGCTCGTTCGCCTCGAGTGAGGGGAGTATATGTGCCCTTGCATGCGAGTCCAAGTGCAAGCAAACTTGCTATTCTAAGTAAACTCGAGTGTACTCTCCACTTGGGAAGTTTTTCGATAGAGTTTACAGTGTAAGGTCATCCAAGGGATGCAGAAAGAGAAGAGGGAGGTTGATAAGGTGAAAGCTTTTTTCGATAATATTTTCCTTGAATGCATCGATGATTATATGTGTATATCTGTCTCTCTATTGGTATATCTCTTATTATAGGCTTATATATAGTTATAGCTCAATATATCAAATGATCTATCGATGTCTCCATCAATCCAACAATTTATCTATCGATCTATCACATATCGATCACTCTATCCATTCATTTATCTATCCATCTATCTATCCCAACTCCAATCGATTCAAAATTCATGCCCTGAACGGGTATTGCCAAGTTGGCAACGCTGCAGGAGCCATGTTCTCAGGTCTTTGGGTGTCAAATGGTCTGGCCCTCCCCATTAGACACGCCCACATATGTAGATGAATGTGTGGCATTCGACGTTGGAATGACATTGCACTAGTGTTGCCGAAATTGCAGCGAAATTGTGTGCCAGGATTCGCTTGGCAGTCAGCGCTTGAAAGCCGACTTTGGCACCTGACGTTGGCATTTACTTTTTTCGCTCTCATTTCGGGCCCGCCCCGTGCACAGGTGAAAGCGGATTTTGATAAATGCTTCGATGGAGAAGTCAAGTGAGTCAGCCAAAACGGCATCATCTTATGGCAACTGACAGCCGGCAGGCGCCTTTGTCGTGTCATCAGCTACTCTGCTAAATTACGACCAATAAAACTCGGAAAAAAAATATGGAACGAGAAAAAACACGTAGAGCTCTGCCTCTGCTTCTGCTTCTTCCTCTACTTTGGTTGATGAACAGCTCCAAGTGGCTTACTATGCGTTAATAATTTGCATGCATTTAATATGCATTTGAAAAATATGTGAACAGAAAAAACCTTGAGCAAGGATAAGAAGAAAGAAATGGCTGGAGGAGCCAGGGTAAAGGCAATTTAGCTCGCGGCTCTTGTGCATGGAAATCTCAACTAACAAGCGAACCATTCTCTCCCTCCAGACAAAAAATGAAATGAAAATGTTGTTTTTGTTGTTGTTTTTCTCGCACCTCGATGCGGAACATGTTGAAGGCATTTCAATTTCAGCATGCAGCAGGTTAGAGCAGCTGAAATATGTGTAGAGCTAGTCTGTATGAGGGATCTGAATATATATAGAGATTTAGGGGGCATACAAAACACCAAGAAGAATTTTAATAGAATAGAAGTTGAATAGAATTCATATAATTAAAGTAATTTCTATTTCCCTCAAGTATGTTCTATCTAAAATATTCCTTAAAATTGATCTCTTTCCTTATTTTTGACTTGGCATATTTATTTTCTAAAATTTTTTCAAGAAGAGTATACAATCTTCGTATATACATATCAAATATAAATTCGCAACATATTTTGTTATTTTTCGCGCTGCTCGACGTTTCTCTGTGCATAATTTAAAATGCTGTGAATTGCAGATAGAGCAGCGCCGTCAGGTGGATGCTAAAGAGAAGTAAACACAGAACTAATAGCAAAACATGCAAAGATGCTGATCGCAAACACACACACACCAACACACACACATACAACCACAGCTACCACACACACACATAGAGAGGGCGCATATCTGGCCAAAGTTTTAATGAAACAAAATGTGGCGCTTACGTGTGCTGGGTAAACGTAAACGTATAACCTGTGCAGAGGTGAGCGGGCTCAACACCTACCGTTCGCCCAGAGCATCGCCAATGTTCAGTTTGAAAGGTGTCGTCGCGTCCAACTTTACCGCAAAAACCAAAACAAAGTTTGCCAGGGCCCCACGTCAGAGCAGCCACAGGAAATGAGAAAAGATACCAATACAACGGAACGCCATGTTGCAATATGCATATGACTCGCCCGTACCACCCAAGTGGGCGGCACCGCCTCCCAAGGTGAGCGCGTGCGAGTGAAATGATGAAGCGAATTCGCTATTTTACAACTGGACAACGTGTCCTCTGCATGCCACATATATGGGAAATGAATCATTTTAGGAAATAACACTCACAGCGCGAATCGTATGACAACTAAAAGTAGGTGAGAATATAATTGGGAGCTGCGGAAACTCGAGTGACATTGCTATTTGAATGATATTCGATTTGTTTTTCTGCTTTCTAAAGCAATTCACTCAGGGCTACGATCTTAATGAATCTTAAGGTAAGCTGCTCAAGGTGAATGATGCAAGCTAAGCTAGAGTTTCCGCTTATATGATTCTTAGGATATTCCAAGCCATCATTGAAACTAGACTGATTGAACTTGGAATCTACAAGAGCGATCCTTATGAAATGTAAAGAACTTAAGTATGATAGATGGACTTTAATATCGAAAAAATAGATGAGAGCTTTCAGGAAAAGTTTTTGTACAATATTAAGCTATACAATGCTCTTGTATATATGATAACAGCACACATTCCAGATTCCAGTCCAGATTCAATTTTTATATTTATCGATATTTATCGATATTATGGCAATGGAATTTCGAATCAAAGTGAAATATTAAAATTTTATTGTCCTATTTAAGCAAGAAGATGTCCTTAAAAGCTCAAGCCTCCAGCTTTGAAACGCTTTGAGAACGCTGCTTTAACAAGTCAGAGCATGACGAATCGGAATGTTATTTCTGCTCGAGCATACCGCGACTCATTCAAGACACATTCTGAGTGCTATATAAATTTGCATAACAGCTTCAAGCCCCTCTTCAGAGCCCCTTTGCAGAGCATAATAATTGCAAATTCAATTTCGACACAACGCAAAGCCAGCGCCGCGGTTAGGCGCAAACAAGCATATCATCTGTTTGAGCAGCTGTTTTTCAGCAAAAGTTACAAAATATTTCGCTCAAATGAGAAAAGAAAAAAAAAACAGGCTAGAAATAAAGGCTAGAGACCACACAGAGATACTGTGAAAACTACACGAAATTGGAGCTGCGTGAACACTCGATATGAATGACATTCGCATTGAAATGTCTGCCGGCTGCTGCTGTGGCAAGGTGCGTGCTGCTAACAAAGCCCTTTGGCGAAAGGATGGCGCAGCATTTTATGAACAAAAGCAAAGCGCTAATACCACATTCACACATCGACACACACACACACACATGCAGAGAGAGAACCATAGAGCCACAGAGCCACAGCGCCGCATTGCCTTGCCGAGTGAAAGCTGCGGAGCTGTGTAGTGTTTGGGCTGCCAGCTCACCTGTCTGCCTACCTGAACACTTCAAAGTATGTGAGTGTGTGTGTGTGTGTGTTTTAGATAAATTATTCAAGCAACAACTGCGCTTTTTAAAATCGAGTTTGTTGTGTGACGACGCAGACGACAGGCATTTGTGGTAAGCACTCGAGCACAAATCTAAAGTATACCACACACATGTGCAGGTGTGCATTTGTTTTCGTTAACTGTCTGTACTCTATGTGTGTGTGTGTGTGTGTGTGTGTGACCTAATTCCAGGCATGCAACAAAAAATAAAAGGGATTGACGTTGCAGCTCATTTTTCAGCGCTGAGCAGATACTCAGCGCAGAAGCGTGCAAAGTTAACAAACAGCCAAGAAAGTGCAGCTGAACGACGTTGAAATACTCTAACTGAAGAGACTCCAGCAACTGGGAGTTCGTTGAGCAAAGGTTGAGCAATGAAATTTGGATGAGAGCTCAACAAATCCAAGTTTCAGCCACTCGCCAGAGTTGCCCGACTGAGCGACGCGGCAAACTGATTTACAGACGAGCACACTTAGACTGATGAAAGTTGTTTCAACTCGAGTGTGTGCACGCCTGCCGAGTGTGGGTGCACTGCAGTTACAAGACATTATGCAGGGAATGCCATTGAAATGGCTGGCTAATGGGGTATGCTGCAGCTGTTGGAGGCGTATGTAACAGGCTCATCTGATTTATCGCGCCTCGATTGAAACTTGGAGTTGATATACCCCTGTTGTATGTGCCCGCCAGTCGTGCATACCCGACTAGAGCAGTCTTAGTTGTAGATATCTTAACTGAATCTCTTGCAAATTGAAAAACTTGACTGGTTTGGCTGGGTACACCCGACTAGAGCACCCTTAGTTTCACATAACTTGACTACATCAACTGTATTTAGTCGGGTCTGACCGACTATAGCACTCACAGTCATGCCCACTCCTGATGCCAGACTAAATCCCTTGCAAATTGCAAAACTTTACCTAGCCGGGCATACCCGACCGTAGCACACTTTGTTACTCCAGCCAGCTCCACTTGAATTGCTTAAATTTCGTATGCATTTCATGCATGCAATTTAGGGCCAACTGCATGCGGCATGCAGAGCCCGTGTCCAAGGCTCTGACATGTTTCGTTTGAGGCTCAGCTACGACGAATAATTCCTGCTGAGAGGCTGAAAGTTTTCTTCTAGCCAGTGTATTACGTCTGTACTGAACAAATACTTGCCGCTCTCTATGCTGATAAGAAAATGTTTATCTATTTACCGATATTTGTGTTGTTCACTTCAAAGTAATCCACCTCAGTCATTACAGCTTCCACATTGATGTTGTGGCACCCGCGGTGACGTTGAGCACAGCTTGACAGCGACTTCAAAAGAAGTGAAGTCTCGCTCCTTTGATTAAAACTTGGGCTATCGAGTGACTTGACTGAATAAACTTCACTCTCAGCTCCGTCCGCTTCAGCTTTAAAGTTCCGGGCGAATTTAATGCACACTTCACACGAGTTTCCAAGTTATTTGCCTCGTGTTGCGGTCATAAAACGAGCAATGCTCAGCCACAGCCGCACACACTAGTCGAAGAAAGGTTAACTCCATCCCAGATTCACCTGCGAGCCAAGTGTCAGCGCCAGAGACGGTGCCGGTACAGCAACTAAGATGTTGGCCGTCTCTTGCAAAACATTTCCAATGTCCAGGGCATGTGTCTCGGGGCGTCGTAAAAATGCAAAAGTGCAGTCAGTGCGTATACGCGATATTTTTGGATGGAGAGAGGGTGAGGGAGACAGAGAGAGCAGGAGGCATCAGGGGAGCACTGCTAGACAAATTTGCTGATGTAGCCAGTTTGATGCCCTGTAGCCATTAGCAAGGGGGCATAATGATGTGACAGACGTGCTTGAATATGATATTTAAATTTGTGATAAGGAAATGAAACTGGATTTGTATAGCTGACATATCATAACTGTACTATGAGTGCGAATATCTATGCCTCTCAAGGATATGATTTATATAAGACATTAGAATTTTCGATTATGAAAGTGTAGCTGATATTCTGTCTGTTCCTAAACCTGGAATGTGTGAATAGTTTATAATATATCTAAATTCATAATCTGTGAGATATAGCAATTGTTTTGAAAGAGTAGATCCTTAACTCTTTGCTACCTTCGCACATTGGGATGACATATTAAAGATCTGAAAGTCTCATTAAGATCGCACAACTAGAGCCCGAGTTCAATGGGACTACTAGCTACCAAGAATGGAGGCAGAAGAAAAGTGACTACCTATATGTGTGTCTATCGAACGATAACTCTACCAAACAGCATCTCTATACAATATGCCGGGTGTTTGCTAGTCGTTCTCAGCTAGAGCGCCCTCCCGAGTTGTTGTTGTTGTTGTTTTTTTGCCCGTACCTGCCTGCTTAATGCCAACAGTCTTACTTGCTCCTCGGGGCGCTTTTTTGATGGCAAACTTTTATTTTCGTTTTCCCATCCCGTATCCAGTTGTTGTTGCAGCTATTGTAATCAAATTTGTCACGCTGCGTTGGTGTTTGAGCTAAGAACTTGAGCAACTACTGAAAGTTCGCTTAGGGTCTTGAGGCCAGACTTTAGTTGGCTCGTCGCGCACATTTGTCGCCAATGCGAAGAGGCGAACATGTCTTGGCCAGCTAGCTAACTGGCTAACTGGCTAACTGCTAGCTGGCTCGATGTCTGGCCCAAGTCAAACGAGCTTAAGACGTCGTTGAAAGTGGCTTAAGGCATTTTCGCCACACCAAACGACGCCCCAAGGAAACCAAATGGCGCAATATGCTGGCGCAGCAGAGTGCGGCGCCGATTAGCGTTGAGCATATCAGGTGGCATCGATACGCGCCTGGGCCGATGCTTACGAGCAGCCGGGGAGCCATGAGCCGGGAGTAGGGTAATATATTTTTATGCTAATTGAAAGACATTCCAATGGAATATAAATTTATAACCGATAGCAGCCAGCCAGCAGCACTTCCTCCACCTACATATATCTAATGTCTTTCTGGTTCTTCTTCTTCTTCTACTTGCAGGTAACAACGGCGGCCAGCCCCTGGCGGCCTCCTCCACCTCGTTGACTGCGGCGCAGCCGCGCTTCCTCTCGCGCGGCCACACCTACCGCGCTGTCGTGGGCGACACTCTGGTGCTGCCCTGTCAGGTCGAGAATCTGGGTAAGCATAACACGCATATCGAGAATCGGAATAGAAATTCGCATAATTAATAGATCATTATTATTGGCATTAAATATCGCAAATTCCAATCGCATTTCGTTCGATTACCGTAAGCCGCAAAGCCGAATAACAAATATGCAAATATGTTGCTAGCCAAAATGTCGCTCTGCATAAATTTTACAAAAACATCCATAAACAATGGCTAACAGAGTGACAGAGAGATAGAGAGAGGGAGGGGGAGTGAGAGCGAGGGGGGGCTACATCAACTGAGCAACAATGCAAAACCAACAGCTGTCAACAGCTTGTCGCTCGTCGATTCCCTGCACAGGCCAGCGAGCAGCATATTTATCAAATCACAGCTATAAATTTATAAACACAAATCCAATTCGATAATTAAAGTCGTTCGTGGGCAAGAGGCAGCTCGCAATGGGCGTGGCCTAAATTTAAACTCTGCTTTAACATTGAAGGGAATATAGAATTTGGGGAATGCCAAACAGAATTCGAAAAATTATTAGATAAAAGCAGAACTTTAAAGGTAGCACAAGGTTAAGGGTGTTCTATATACAAAGGTGAAGTAAATTCAACTCATTCCATAGAGATATTTTGTCGGATGGTCAAGCTTATTCCCCAAACTTTAAGTTGAGTCCAAAATTTATAAAAATATTACCCAAAAATTTAAAGTTCAATTACAAGAGGAAACAATAATATCAGCAAAAGGGTTTCAGCCATAGAACAGAGACAAATCCATATTGATTTTGTGTGAAAATAAAAGGAAAAGAAGTCGAAATTGAATATTCAGGGAATTATATCCATATTTTTGGCCAATTTAGTCTTTTAAAGCTCTGCTGTCCTGTAAACCGAGCCTTAAAGCTGTTATTTGTGTGGAACTCAAACAACTAATTTTTATATTTTGCCCTAGCCGAGCATCCATTGAAAATATTTCATTCGTTTTTAGGAATTTTTTCTAGTTTTGCTCACCCTGAGCTGGAAGACAATCTGTGATGAGCTTGGTTTTAGAAATAGGTTCGTTAGACAGCTGACTTTAAGGTTTGTCTATTCATGTCTAGAAATAATTCGTGCAGAGGTGCATTCAAACTTTTACTCTACTGCCTTGCCTTGCCTTGAATATCACATTCTCATATAGAACTTTCCCATATGACAGCATTCCTGTCTAAGCTTCATTAGGCTCAACTAGCTCAAGTTAGCTTATATCAAGCTGATGCCAGCAGCAGAAGCTCGGTATTAGATTTTGGCCATGTCCATTCGATTTGGGCATTGAAGTTAATGCTTGGCTGCGTATTGGCTTGATGATTTGCTGAGCTTTAAGGTGGCCCAACTAAATCGTATTTTCGTTTTCCATTACGATTCAATGTGCAAAATACTTTCAAGGTTCACCTTGACGTTGGGAACTTGACTTCGTTGGCAACTCAATTTCCTTGGCTCGGTATATATGGCCTCCAGAAGCTCTGCGAATGCCCAGTGAGTCCTATCGAAGGTCAGATCAAAGTTCCGCTTGTCAAAGTTTGGCTCAATAATGAATTCAATTCAACGTACTCTGGCTATTTATGTATACCACATACATATACATATATATTTTCATTTGTAGAGCAGACTCTCTGGCAAATACCAAATGTATAATTGAAGCACTGAAACTTGAATCGCATTTCCAAATCGATTCAATGTGATTCAATGAGTAATTAAACTGTTTTTCAACTTTTATACACGAACTTAAGGATCTCACTTGGCTGTTGAACAAACAAATTTGCCAATACTTGAAAAGTAATTTTAATAAATTCACAGAGCGGCCGCTTAAACACCTGTGCGGGTAAAAGCATTTTAAGCATTTATAAATAAATAAAAAATTCACAGAAATCATTTATCATAGGGCATGCACACACACACACACGCACTCGAAAATGACCTAGTTTAAGGGGAGAAATTGTTGCAAAGAGTTTTAATTGCAGCTGCCGTTGACAAGCCAATAAATAAAATGCAATTAACCAACCGGTCGGTCGGTCCGTCGCTCGCTCGCTCGCTCGCTCAGGCGGTCGTTCGCCCGTTCGAAATGAAAATAAATTGAACATTGACGGCATCGACGACAATGCGACCGAAATCTGTTCGGGCTGTCAGTTATCATTGGGCCATATGGAAGCCGGCATCATCAGCAGCAGCAGCAGCAGCAGCAATAGTAGCAGGAGATAAACGCATTCGACGCATTCTATCAACAGCTGAAATATTGCCGTGCCACGCATATTTGTTTAAGCAAACTTATTCACATGCTTTAAATAATATTGTTGGACTTGTTGAAAGGGGCGAATTTAATCAGCTCTCATATTTACTGTTATCGCATTACAATGCTCTGATGGGATATGCCTGACTAGATAAGACACTGAAGTCGGCTTAATGCTGCGGTTGAGCTTGCTCTATACACATATACGTGTATCTATGAGCATGTGTGTGTGCGCATACATACAGTTGCAGTACCTTATTATAATGAACTGATTGAACAACGATGCAACCTTAATAAAATTCGCAGTTCTCACTTCCAGGACTTTAACATTTTAAATTAATTTGAGGGAGCGGAAGTCTTTCTTAAATCAACGTTTGGCATAATCTGTATAATCAGTGTAGAGCCCCACATACCAAATTTGTTGCTTCAATAGTGTTCAAGTAATGCCGAATATCGATTTTTATCGATATAAGAATGAGTTATCGAAAAAAGGGAATGAAAGTGTTCTTCGCCTAGCTCATGCAAATATATGTTTCAAATATGAAGTCTGTAACTCCAACAGATCTCGAGATTGGAGCATATGCAGACATATATATCTGCAGAGATAGCTAGATAGGCATATGCTCAACAGATATACAGATAGCATTATCAGCTGATACTTCTACGTCTTCATCCGCCTGTCACACGCGCTCATACAAAACCAATATACCCCTATGAATTACTAGACCGATTCATAATAAGCAACCTCAAGACTGTTGAGTGTTCACTTGTCATCTTCAATGAGTGTTAAAATAAGCAAGTCTCGTGGCATATGTTTGTGTTTTGTCAACAAACTAATAGGAAAACAAACATCGATGTGTAGAAGGCAAACATTATTTCAACTCGGACTATTAGCGTTGCCTTACTGCAGTTAATCCCCAATTAGTCTTTAAAGCAAGCGACAGACACGGGACGGTTTAATTGCGCTATTAAATTACCTGCCAACTGCGGTAAATAATGGGAGGGGGCAGGCGCAAGAACATGGATTAATTGACACAATTGAGAGCGAAAGACAAGGCGGCCCAGGGCGAAATAGTATTTAATCCAATAAAAGAAATTAAGTATCAAATGGTCGGCGAAGCCCTGCGTCATGCAAATGCTAAGAGAATAAAGAAAACACAACAGAGCAAGAGCTTGAGTGAATAGCTGGGGCAACTGGGGAAGACCGCCTCAGCAAAGTTGCATAGGAAATGCAATTAAACAATTTAAAAGGTAAAGTTGTGCAAAGAGACGGACTGGGAAATACCCTATGCACAGAAGACTCTGCTAGTCGTTCACTTCTCAGAGCTAAGCTCAAGTATTTCAAACATTTGCAAGCAGCATCAGCTTTAGGTTTTCCAATTCGCCAACAACTTTGGCACAAATTCATGTTTTACAAATAAAAGAGTTATAAAATATAAATAAAACTCCATTTTTATTGGCCAAAATGTGTGCCGAGCTCAATAATATGAATACACTTTGACGGGGGCATGGACACAGCTGACAAACCTCTCGACCCGCCCTACCGACCTACCGTCCTTTCGCCCACCTCTGGACTCAAATGCAGAACAATTACGAGCGAGCAATACGAAATTTCAATCCGATTCAATAATAATCAAAGTCATAAAAAGATGATTGTGTGCGTTTAAGTCGATTTTATAGGCGCCCTTTGAGTAGGGCAGGGCTCCAATAAAGGCTTATAAGAGACCGTTTTTTCCCCCTCTCTGGAGTTCCCTTATCCCTGCGCTCACGTAAATATTTATGTGCTGTCCCAAGCATTCGTGTGTGTGTGTTTGTTTGTATTTTTAACAGGTTTATGCCAAGCTGCCACACCCACACATTTTGTGGGCAATTCGAGTTGCTGTTGGCCCTCAGAATGCCTAATGCAGTTAGCATTACAATTTGCCGTTGACAACTTTGACTCGAAATGTATTTTCATCAAATTTCCCAGTCAATTATTATTTTATTCATGAATAATCGGATTACAGCAACAATTTGCTAAAAACAAAAGGGAAATTTTTGTAATTTTTCAATTTTACATTTTACCAAGATGAAAGTTGGTTCACTTTGTATTTCTAAAGGCTTGCTGTGGTAGGGTTGAGGTATAAACCAGTCGAGCACTCCCACTCTCTCTAGAATTCTCTTTGCATATTGCTCTGCTTTAATATTAAATTCAATATGAAAGAGGCAGAAATTTGAGACAGTCTTAGACATATGTATATGTATATGCATATGGTAAAAATATGCTTTAAGGCTGAGGCTGTTCGATGCCTTTGAACGGTTTGTTAATGTTGTAGATGGCCAAGTGGAGCGACTCAGACAATAATAAATAAATAAATTATGCGCTGGGCAAACGCGTTTAACAAATTTATGCTTTGCCAGCCATAAAGAAACGTAAGTTATATAAAATATGCAAAAAGAAATGGGAAAGAAAAAGGAGAGCACAAAAAATCTGTTGGCAGCATCTGTGAAATTATGTCATTTATATGAGCAAACACACTAAAAAATAGATGAGAACACCAGAGGACAGAGCAGACAACAGACAACAGACAGCGGACAGCGGACAAGAGACAACGGACAGGAGACAGCATCCAATTGGATAGCCAAACAAGAGACTGTACACAGCTTAGCAGACAGACCCAAAAGCGGATAGCATATTAGATAGATGGCTTTATATTATATCTATATGTATAGGGCTATCTCTTTCTCCCTCTTTCTCCCTCTCTCTCGCTGTCTCCCTCTTTGTTTGTCTATGTGGCTAGTCTACAAACAGAACTACAATTTGAACTCTGCTGCCCACTTGAATGTCATTTATTTGGCTTTTTTGAAAGCGCGAGGGCTGTTTGAAAACTATAACTCCCGCCAGACTCAAAGTTTATGGTCACTTGAAGCTTAAGCCTTAAGCAGCTTTCTTAAGCTGCGAGATCTAGACATTGTTTTAGTAACTAAAGTGAAGCCTCTCCTTGCAAATTGATGAGCATTTATATCGTTGGGCTATGAGATTCTTTAAAATACCACTTGAGTCTGCTTAATCTGAGATATGAACTTCTATTCTAAGAGAATTCTAAATTTGAAGCTCTACAAAGAATCTTAGAAGAGTCGAAAGCTTAAAAACTTTGCCACAGTCGGTCGGAGGCATTGTATACTCTATTGCAATCCTGGAGGAATATCATAAAATCCTTAGGGAAAATGTTTTTCGAACTGCCCCTTACCCATAAATCAAAGCTGGGAGAACATAATATAATTTAATATAAAGCAAAATAGAATAATAAAGAAAAGTTCTTTAGTTCCCAAAAACTCTTCTGCCTTTTCTGTTGCGCCTCATTCTCTTCGCGCAACCCTCGTCTTATAACTGTCTCCTTATATTTGTATTGCGGTATTTAACAATAAATTTTCCCACCAACAACAATAATAACATGTAGAAGTAGAGCATACGCTGACATTTTTGTTAACGCCTTTTCATATATTTTCTGTGTGTTTCTCTCCCTCTCTCTCTCTCTCTCTCACTCGCTATCTGGCCGTCTCCTCGATGCTCCTTTGCAGGCAATTTCGTGTTGTTGTGGCGCCGCGGCACAAATGTGCTCACCGCCTCGAACATTATGGTGACACGGGATGAGCGCGTTAGACTGATAGATGGCTACAATCTAGAGATATCCGATCTGGAGCCACAGGACGCTGGCGACTACGTCTGCCAAATCAGTGACAAAATCAATCGGGATCAAGTGCATACGGTCGAAATCTTGGGTGAGTTTACAGTTGCAAACAAACTCAGCTTGAAATGGAGAAATATTTTGATAATAATATTTTGAATAAATTCCTCTGCTCTTTAAACAGTGCCTCCCAGTGTGCGCGCCATACCCACATCGGGCCAGTTGCAGGCGCGCAAGGGCGGACCCATTACGCTGGAGTGCAAGGGCTCGGGCAATCCGGTGCCATCCATTTACTGGACCAAGAAGGTTAGTATTTGCTCTTAACTTGAACCTGGAACTAGTAAAAATATCAAAAGTTGAACGAAGTGAATTTATTCCCGAATTTATATTTCAATATTTGCCAGACCCCATTTCACCTACTCTATACACATATTCCCGATTTCTAGTCCTAGCCCACCTTGACATAGATGCAAATATCAAAATATGACAAATAGTTCAACTAATCAAGTTGTTTCTGACTTCATTCTGAGGCAGCATAAACAATACAGATGTAGCTTCATAAATCAAATCAGAAACATGCTAACATCACTTCCATATCATTTCGAATGACCCCTCGCCTCAGTTAAGAAACCAATTCCAATATTTGCAATGTTAGTTCAACAATGACACCTCACACGCTGTCCTCGAACTCGAGCCAAAGTGTTAAGCCAAGAACTCGATGTAACCATAGACTCGATGTAGCCGATGTAGGGAAAGCAAGTCAGAGTGCTCCCATGGGGAATGCCCAGCTAGGAAATACCCTGACCACCGCGCAGAGGTACTATTCAATTCCATTGTAAACTCTTTTCGGTCGGTCTATAATAATGGATAAGAGATTTATCATTTATCTCTATGAGACAGATCTCAACTAGTAGTACCTATATTAATTGAATGGCATTTAAGGCTGGTTTATGAGCTAGTAGAGAGTATTTAGCAGCTCATAAGCTCGCCTTAAATGGCATTCGAAGTCAACTTTGGCTCAAGTTTAAGGCCCTCGACTGTAGCTAAACAGAAATGCAGTCGGAGGAGCAACAACAATTGAAATAGAGATTTGGCAACTTTTCAATGAAACAAGTGACAAAATGTGCACATAGAGAAAGAGATAGGGAGATATATGTATAGGAAGTTGACTGACTATCAACCTGCTGCCACCTGCTTCGTAGGTTCCACCTTCGGCTTGGCAATGCAGAGACAACGTTTGGCTTGCTGCACTTTTCGACATTTCCGTTCGATTTGTTTGCTTGCATGCTTTGCTCTTGACATGGCCAAAGCTCAATCATTCGATTCAGCTGCGGGTGTGTGTGGGGTGCTCGAAGAAGTTGTATGTCATTTAATTTCGCTTCAATCTAGTGCCATTTCCGGCAGCCCTAACACGACCCACAGCATGTAAGTTCGATTTTCTATTTGCTTTGCGAGCTGATATCGACACGTGTTCCCCGTTGGCCCACGACGACACAACTGTCTCAGCCAAGAGGCAGACTTGGCTACATCTACATGGCCTCTTGTGACACTCTCCCACCCATCACCTCCCACCACTCACCTCCCACCTCATCTCTCTCAGCTTGTACTCGATTTGGTTGCTTACAGTTGGCTGTAGGAACAACGGGTTAACTCCTCTGTTACATCTCTTGAAGTCGTTTTCATTCGCCCTATTTCTTTCTTTTCGCTCTCTGTTGACAACTGTAGTTGACTTTTTGACATCTCGTACTCTCGCCCTCAATGACTTTACATTTATTGCCAAGCAATTCACTGCTTCTTCTACTTCTGTCTTTCTTATAGAGCGGCACGGGTAAGTCGCCAGCCCGCATCGGCGATGGACCCATCCTCACCTTGGACAAACTGGAGCGCCAGCAGGCGGGCGTCTATCAATGCACCGCCGACAATGGAGTCGGTGACCCAGTGACAGTCGACATGCGCCTGGATGTCTTATGTAAGTTTACCATGGAATTATCTATATACAGATATATATAATATTTATCTATATGTATGTATACAAACACATATACATATATTTATGTATATACATTTCACAATTCGATTATGAAATTTTCTATTTTTTTATATGCAAATTATTTGCAACCATAATTTCGCTTTGCCATTTTAGTTTAGACAGAATTTTTAGGTTGGCTTAATAAAATAAATTTTTATGTGTATAATATTTAGTTTTCACATTGCAATCCAAGTTTTTCTTTGCCATTTCAGTTGATTGGGAATTTTCAAAGAATTTCTAATGCACTTTGCTAGACTAATATAATTTTCGACAAATGGATTGTCATTTTTGGTACTTTTAAGTTTCTACCAAACTCATAACAGCTATAAATAAAAATTATCTAAGCAAAAAGTACACAGAAGAACTAAAATTTCCTCAGAGAACTGCGGAAATTTTATGAAAATTTGTATTTAAATTAAATACTGACTTAAATACTCTAAGTCAGGAGCTGATTCAAAGTTATCTGATTTTAGATCTCAGAAAATGTATTTTTTTATTTATTTTTTATTTATGCTCTTACTAGCAACTTCTTGCATCATTATTGAACGAATCAATCTTTGATATATTCATTAAAATTTCAAGTTAATTTAATATAAATATTCATATATTTAATTTCCTTTTAAGCAGAATCAAATAAAATTATTAATTAAAAATTTAATATTTATACCACCACTTTTTTGCTGCTTTTATAAATACTTTCTAATGTGAATATATTTTGCTTCTAATTTCTTTTGTTTATGCAAATTTGTGCATATTTTTAATAAGCAGTGAAAATATTTAGTGCGAGCAAATGCAATGAAATATTCATGCATTTTTTAATGAATGGCAAAGTGCTCGCATTTCAGTCCCCAATTGAAAGCAAAACAATAATATTTGCTATTCTCTTTTATAAAAGTATAATCAATGAAAGTAAACATATTCTAAATTAATTAAAAATGATTCACTCGAAATCTGTTTGCAGACCCACCCGATATACAGGTGGAGAAGTCGTGGATACACTCCGGCGAAGGATTCGAGGCGAAGCTCGTTTGCATTGTTTACGCGGATCCAGTGGCCACGGTGCGTTGAGCCCTCGATAATGTCTAGGAGTTCTACTGCCCATCATAGGCATCAATCATAATTACCGTGCTTGTTTACCTGGCTTATCGTTACAGGTGTCCTGGTATCAGAACTCATTTCCCATACAGACAACCGATCGACGCATTATGAGTACAAGAGCCAATCGACACACGCTGACCATAAGGCACATCCAGCAGGAGGACTTTGGCAACTACAGGTGAGAGTTAGGGAACGAGAGAACTTGAAGGACAGCTCACACAGACACAAACACACACACACACACACAGACACACACATCAGCCAACTGCCATTCCCGGGTGTCTCTTGGCCATTTGTTGAAACAAACAAGTTTGTGGCCCATCAATGTCAGTCTGCCTGAAACTTTGGCCACGTTGACAAAACATTTCACATATAGCCGAGAAAGTTTCTGCTTTTGCCAATAGTCCACTTAGGGCAGAGTTTAGTTGACTCCACAGCGCCCATCCGTCGTCAAGTATCTCTGCTGGCTGACAGCTCAGGCCAGCTCTGGAGCTTCGTCACGAGACTCCTCCTGAGCGAGCACAGTTATTAATAGAGAATTAATAGAGAGTCGCAGCAATTTCTTAACTCAACTCTCCTCATCTCATCCGAACAGCTGTGTTGCTGACAATTCATTGGGACGCTCACGCAAATACATGGAGCTGTCGGGACGGCCGGGTCCGGCCGAGTTCTATTCGCCCAAGTGGGGCCGCTCGTCGGACAGCTACAATCTGACATGGAAAATAGACAGCTATCCGCCTCTGGAGGAGGTGCGCCTGCTCTATCGACGTGTGCTGGTAAGTGAAAATGGACGATTATCAAGTTTGCTTTGGGCTAACTTCACTCTGGCTTCCCGCTCTTGACTCGCAGATGAACGACACGTTCCAGCAGCCGGGCAGATGGCATGACTTTATACTAACACCCGAGCATCGTCCAGCCTCCGAGCCACTAACCCACATCATGTCGTACACCATCAAGCATTTGCACCCAGGCGCCTACTACGAAGCGATTGTTCAGGCCAAGAACCGATATGGCTGGAACGAGGTAGGTCGGACTATCATATGACAAATTTAGATCGTATATGCATATAGAGAAGATAGATGTAGCTCTATTCTGTTCTATCTCTCCTACTACATATCCATTAATATCTATTTTTTCTTTCCTTTCCTCTTTACTTTCACCCATCTTAGGTCAGCGATATATTCCAATTCATTGTCGCCAGCAATAGCATGGATATTGCGCCCGAGGATGCGGAAGTGGTGGCTAGCTCAAAGTCGAGAAGCAACAGTGGGGCCCTGAGCAGTCTACAAAATGCTCTGACCCACTGCGTGCTGCAGCTTGGCGCTCTGTTGCTCGTCTTCGGCCTGCGGAACAGCCAGTTCGATAGACTGCGACTGGGCTTGGGGTAAGCATGGACATTCCACTGACTCTGCATTGGCTAAGGCTTGCTTACATATATTAAAGTTAAATTGTATTTACTTGCTAACTACTACGATCGCGTAGTATATATTAGGCTAACACTACACAGTCCAACAGAATGTTTAGTGAACAAGAATCCGACTTCACCTGGCATTCCTCTTTCATGAATAAGATAGGCCCACTCGATTTTAAAATGTTCTTCTACACTGATTTAAAGGGTTAGGAAGTGCTGATTCTCAATCGGGTTTTGAGAAAAATGAAGAGAACCAACTGGGTTTTGAGATATCTTTTTGAGATATTACCCTGTTTGAAAAATCTAAAAAGCTTATATATTTTTTAATTTATCTAAAACTGCCGCCTATCCAACTCTTATAAGAAAACAATTTCAAATTTTCAAAACTTTATTTTTATAGAATCCAGAACACACTTTTCATAACAGAATCTGAAGTTACTTTTGAACTAGTATATCCACACATTGGACCTCTTAAGCCTTCAAACATGTTCGATTCTTGTTGTCTAAAGTTTTGTTGGCCTGTGTAAGACGCTTTGCAGTCGCTAAAATAGTTTCTCAGCTTAGGTAAAGCACTTTTAATTACATTTTGTCAATGAATAAATAATTATTTTTGGTCGGTTTTTTTTTGTTTCGCATGGAAAACAAACCAAAGAGTATGAGTTTTTGTGAAAATATATGTAAAAATTATGCAAAACAAAAAGAAGAAGAAACACAAAACAACATACAATGTAAATAATTTATCAAGCATTTTGTCAGCGATTTAATTAGCAAAACAAAGAAAAAAAAAAAAGGAAAACGCAAACGCAAACCAAAACCAACGAGAAATATAAAATCGGAAACATAAAATGCGAAATGCAATATACGAATATAGAATACATATATATATATATACGTATGTGTATGTGTGTGTTTATACGTGTAAGAGCAGTAAATCCATAGCTGGATAATCCAGTCGAAGTAGGTCATGTAAATATGCATTAGATATTTGAATGTGAATTACATTTTATGTATTTCATTAAAGCAAACAGAATTAAAAACCAGAAAACAGAAAAACTACACTGCGTAAATAATAAATATGTAAATTAAGCCAGCATTTTATAGTGATATTATTTAGTTTACGAAATAAAATCATGAATACCAAATTGAAACACCATTGTAAAACGTTAGCCGTAAGATATTTTTTTAAATAACAAAATACATTTCTTTTTATATATTGTTCTTCTCTTTGGTTTTCATTTATTTCGCTCAACTTAGTTTTAAGCGCACCCAATGATCACTAATTTATTAATAGCGTCGAGTTTTTCAATGGACATTTTCTAGTGTTTAAGGAACCATGTTGTACCACCAAAATATCAAGATTACCATAAAATAAATCCAAAACTATGAAATAATACAAAATGATGCATTTTACAAAATTACAATTACTGTGTGTAGAGTAAAGCCATTAAGGGCGCTGTATTTGTGCAGCTTTATCACCTAGCCATATACGATATTCGTCTTACGATATTCGTTTTACGATATTCGTCATACGATATTCGTTATTCGACATTCGTCATACAATATTCGTCACACAATATTTGTTATACGATATTCGATACACGATATTCGTTTGTACTTGTATATTATCCATTCGTCATAAAGCCACTAAAGCAAATAGGCCAAGCTAACATGTAAGCACATCCGATTGCGATCTCTGTGTAGTTGTACTTGAAGTGAAGGCAGTACGTAATAGAGCACATCATCTCAATAAGTTCCGGGGCAGTCGAAACTTCCAACACAGCTTTTTAACAGATATACGATTTATGATAAACCTGAACTTAAAATCATATATAACTGCTTCAATTTCGTTTACAATAAACCAACATGATATAGGAAACTTTCTCAATGCTTTTATAGACATTGATCACTTATTATTAATTTTTTCAATAGAACTCTAAACCATTTAAAAATCCACTCAGATTAAGTCACATTTCGAGATGGCTTTGTGGCGCCATCTAGGAGTCCAGCCCTGGGCTAGTTGATAGATAGATATGTGTGTTCAAAATCCAACTTGAAATCATGGCTAGGCATACATATATATATATATATTAGCTTTAAGGCATTCGAGGATCGATCGCTCGACAACTTTCAGAAAAGTAATATAATATTAACACTAGACTGTACTTACTGCATATATGAATAAATAATTAACCACGAAGTAAAACGCAAACGAAAAGTGCATCAAATCGAGTTTTCTCAGTGCGAAACGAAACCAGAAAACGTATCTATAAAATTCACTAATTATTAACTAGAACTATGCTAAATTAATTGTGCATAAGAAGCATTATAAGAGAGAATCTTTAAATTATTCAAATACAAAATAAAGCATTAGATGTAAAATAAATACAAATTTCACAAATTGTTTTATTTTTTTACCACGTGGAAAGGGCAGCGTATGGGAGCGTTCTATAAATATAAGGTGTTCCCTTTCAAGACCAACAATTTCATACTTACGATATTCGCTACGAATTATTTTTAACTGTTTTTTTATAAAGCGATTTACGATATGTCTCTGACGAAAGATGAAAGTCTTCAGTTGATACTTGTACGATATTCAATCTCTATTATTCAACATACGTTATTCGCTCCAGCTTGCATATTACTCTGTCGTTTTACATATATTAAACCATTATATTTCTCATAGTATTCAGTTGATACGATACGACATTAAATCTTTGTTATGCTACATACGATATTCGCTCTAGTTTGCACATCACTCACTCTTTTTACAGATATTAAATCAAGCTATCACGTAAGTACAATCAATGACGACTTTTATATAGTACTACCTCAATATGCGTGTACATAAAGTTAGGTTATATATCGTAAAATAAAATACTTAGTACTCACTCTGCCTGACTTAATCCTCTACCCTCTCACACTCGACGAGCTCAAAACAGTTCGAATGCTCAATTCATATTTACGGTCATACCATCCATATATTGTCACTTAAAGCCCATTAACAAGTCTCATTGAAGTTTTCTGATAATTGAGAATGATATTTTAAGTATTGGCTTTTAGCTACTATGCTACCAAATATGTATGTACATATATATATATATGTATGTATATGCTGCCTCGAGCAGTTGCTAAGCCTCTCCACACAGTGGACAACGCATACGTGCTGGGCTTAAATTATAAAAACTTTAGCATTTTGCTAAAGTTTATGCATGAAATTTTATAGAGCGCAAAACTACTTGAGCTTCGTTTTTAGAGAAATGCATTAAGAGCGCAAAAGGCGAAGCTAAAAGGATGGCAAAACGAAGGCGAAGGTGGACTGAAGCAACCAGGAAATTTCACTCCCTCTCTCTCACTCTTTTCCTGTGTGTGTTGCTTGACGTTGCCTATTTGCATATTTAAGCACTAGCATGCTACTGCCCCTGCCTATGTAGGTATGTAGGTACGTATGGGCGTGGGCGTGGCACACTTGACACAAGTTTTGTGCACATTTCAAACTTTAGTGACCATTATGCATGCAAGTCTCAATATATTTCACATGAATTTTAATGCAATTTTTGCGTATGCAGCTGCCGAGCCCAGCCGCAGCCCCGGGCTAAAATGTCGTTGACCGACCCAAAGCAGCTCGAGCTGGCAACGCTTTATGTTGGCCAGAGCAAGTGCTTCTTCAGCTGCTTTCTTGCTTATCACAATGCATAATTGGGGCGCCACAAGCGATAATTTGCAGTCAGTGCGAAAGTTTTTTAGCGCATATTAATTAGCTCGTTTATCATTTGAACACTTTTCTGACAGCCAGCCAGCGCGCTGAATTTCAAAGCAATGTAAAATTAATTAAGTCACGCCACAAGCAAAACTCTCTCAGGACATTCACATTCACATTCACACTCGCATTCATATTCAGATTCTGATTCTGATTCTGATTCACATTAATGGCAAGTGCATCAAGAAGCAGACTTTCCACGCTCAATTGTTAAGTACCCTTGGACTCGACTCTACTCGGAAATGAAATCATAATTAATATTGGTAAAATTGGCAAGGCACGGCGAGGCGGGGCAGGGCGGGGCGGGGTGGGGCGGGCCAAGGGCAACAGCGTCAGAGTCAGAGCCAGCGACGTTATAAAAGTGGCAACAATTTCAAATGGTTTCAGCATTGCATTGTTTCTTTGGCTCTGACAGATGGACTGATGGCTGCACCGACTGCCGGCGAGGCGACAAGGCGAGCTGCGATTCAAACTTTTATAATTAAAAATTTTGCATCTTGGTTATTTCGTTCAGTGCCTGAATGCTTATTACGTTCAGTGAGTGAACCACGACGACCAGATACCCGGCAGCCAGCTTAGAGCTATTTGCTTCATTACGTGCTTCACACACACACACATACACTCACTTCATACAAGTAACTACAAGTTTCAGGCCAGAGGCTCTTCCTCTTACAACTTGAGGCATGTAAAGTTGAATATATTCATAAACTGTGTATTCATATCAAATTTGGTATTTCTACCTATAATAGTGCCCAGCAACCATATCTCAGTATTGATATTTATCGATTACAAAGAAAGTCGATAACATATCGGAATAAAAGAAAATCCAACAGCTGCACGCGATAATCAAGAATATATTTATCGAATTACGAGTCGCTAGCGTACATAGTTTTCGAGATCGACGCTTGAATATGACACGAATTTAGTTATATTAACAGCCACGTTCCGTTTCGTCTCCATTTGAACCACACTAATATACCCCATTTGCATAATTTCCAGCGCATTTACCAAATAAAAAAGTAGATGGGGCCGAATCATAAGGCTACATGGAAGCAAAACTTTTTTAAACGAAACTGCGAATTAAATTAATTTTCGACTGATTTAAGCAGATGGAAAAGTTTCTGCTATCAAATGTAGTGCATGAACAAGTAAGATGGCAATGAAAGAGAAAACGAGCAAATGCGAGAATGTTAAAATGCGAGAATGAGAGGAGCGCGTTGGCTAAATATCGAAGCTGGAACGTGACACATAGAGGAGCCGCAAACAAAGTTAACTAGCCCGATGTCTACGCCTAGCCATAATTCAGCAAAAATTTACAAGTTGCGTTGGCCCGGCCAGCTCTAAACTAAGGGCAACAGCAAAAGGGCAATGCTTTGGCCAAATAAATTTACATAATTTTACAGTCAAAAGCAAAAGCCGTAAAGGAAGAGTAGCAGCAGCAGCAGCAGCAGCAGCAGCAAAAGACGCCCTGATATTTATGGGCGCAGCTTAATGACGGTTTAAAATGTTGTACGTCGAAGCGAAGGCAAAGATACTCGAGGAAAAAACCACATAAACACACACACCCATCCACACCCAGCCACGCCCGCCCACTCAGACAAGCGTTATGGTAAAACAAATCTACATAATTTAGAAGCTGCCTGCCAATGAAGAAGTCAGGCACAAATCAAAAGGCCGCCTACTCAACCCCCCCTCCCCCAGCGCCCCTAGCTCCGGCAAATTGTTTGCGGATGCTAAGAAAAATTTGTACATCAATCGATTTTGTTTGATTTTTCTTTTTGCTCCTCTTTTTTCTTGTTCTTGGCTTCTTCTCTAGACAGGCTTTCAGGGCTGTAACACGTTAGCCGCTTGAGATTTTTGCATAATTCATTGCTTTGGTGTTTGGCGGCATTCTCAGCGCCTTTCTCATCTCTCGCCTGATTGCCAAGGAGTGGCACATTCAGCCATCGCCGTTGCCGTTGCCGTTGCCATTGCCAAATTGAATAATAAACAATTTAGACACACTCTCACTTATAAGCTACGATATTCGATTTCAACATGAAAACTTACTTTAATGTATTAATAAATCAACGTGGTACTGACTACGAGGTGAGCAGGCAGGAGTTTTTGGGGTAATTATTTGAGTTATTGATAAATCATAGCTAATGCTATGCCATTTAGTTATAAATTATCTAGCTATAGGCAAAGATCTAAAAGTAAATTGAAAGTCTAAAGGGAATCAAGCTGAATTTTGTAGACTTTGGCATAAAGTTCATCGACCTCAACTGAAAGATTTTAAGCTCTTTTGCAGCTTCAGTCAACATTCAGCTATGAGGCTCAGCTTACCCATCAATACTGAAGCAACTGCAATAAAATCCCACCTCCATCCAATAGCTGAGTTGGACATTAACAGAGAGTCAACAATCTGAGCCAAACCATCTAAAGTTGTAACCCTATTTCAATAAGCTGCTAATAATATATCCAATGGCAAAGATATACCTGCAAAATAAGACCTCAGACAATCTTCTATCTCAGAGCATTATTGTCTCATTGCTTCTTTTTGTTGTACTCCTCTTATTGGGTCACTCAATATGGAAACCTGACAGCAATTTCCTCCGCACTCACTCAGCTGTCTGTGCTGCTACGAATTATGCTCAAGTCAGTTTTTTAAAATGCGAACCAAATAAAAAACAGACAAACAAACTTTCTGTAGGTAAATATATAGAGATGACAAAGAAACAACAACAGCAACAACAGCCACAGCAGCGCGCGGCAAAAGTTCACGCAAAACAAAAGTTTATCTCTTACTTTTGTTCGGGCCAAAACAATGGCGTCGCGCGAGCTGGGGCTTCGGTCTGCTTGGTATACCCCATTTCGTTGCATAAAATTCAGCGCAGGATCAGGCGACGGAAAACGTTGCGGCTTTTGCCCATTTCAAATAAAACAATGAAGCTTATGTTGAACAGCCCAGGTGCTGAGCGCGCGTTAAGCGTTTTCTTTTCATTAACATAAATGCCTCAAAGTTGGCCCAGTTGCGAAAAGGGTTTGGCGGTGCGCGAGTTAAATAAAAACAAGCGGGAAACAACCTGAAAAATTCTGTCAAAGATGCTTTCAAGGAAAATGGCTAATCCTTTTTAGCCTCAACTTCAATGCACAGATGTTTTTTCTAGTCTTCTCCTTTTCTTTTTTTTTTGCCCCTTTGGCCACAGCCCTTCACCTTTCATTATGTCATAAAATATATGCGAGTATGTCCGGTTTGAATTGTATGCTTTTGTGGCTTGTATACCCTGCACAGGTGCTCGAAGTGGGTATATTGTTGTTGTGCAAATGCATGTGGTAGACAGCAGATGATGTGGCTCAGCATTTATACAGGTTTTATCTATGCGGAGAGATTTGAGTACCACTATCTTTCTATTGATCTCGTAAACTATATTAGCTAGAGACTTGATATTTTATATATACATTCTTATATACCATATCCGGTATTCTATGAATATGTTTTTCCGATAGCTCAAAAAGTTTGCTTAGTATCGATAAATATCGATATTATTAATTAACAAATTTTTGCATACTTTAGATGTCTTTTGAGCTTAAGACGCCTAATTTGGTATATAGAACATAGTTATGAATCCTTTACATAGAGGTAAAGATTGAATAAACCATCTCCTTTTCAATAGTAGAACTTTGATGTTTGGCATTTATAGAAAAATGTCTATCGTTAAATTGCTCTAAAAATGTGGTTCAGAGCGTGCAACTAGATGAAAAGTTGGAAGAGACCATTTGAGATTGACAAAACTATCTCCTTCTCAATATATTTGGCATATAAAGAAATTTTGCATATAAAGACTAAAGTCTATCATTGACATGCCCTGGAAATAATGTTCAGATTGTGTAACTAGATGGAACCATTTATCATATTAGAGACAAAATCATTCGCTTATGACTAATTAGGTGATTTTCCTATTCGAGAGGAGGGTATCTCGTGGTCGTTCCCGACCAGCTCTCGTCCAATCTTTTAGCTGTTTATGTTTTATGTGACTTTAGCCATGATACTCGCTCTACAGAAGTCACGCTCGCTTCCGCGGCTTCGCCTGCGTGCTGCACATTTGGCCGGGCATTGCATGCCACTTGGTTTATCCTGCAGCCGGTTGACCAATGGTCGCTTATCAGGCGAGAACATGTTTCTACGGAATTTCATTAGACTTTGCTACCCACCGCGGCCCAGCTATTGCTTAATGTCCGGCTTGTTGGCGGTTTCTAGTTTGTTTTCATTTTTTTGCCACTGGTTTTACTATGCTATTATTTGTCGTTGCGCCCCAGGCAAGTGGCTAATGGCGTTACTTCGTTAGTCAAGCGATAAGATTTGGTCAGAGTCGAGCTGGCTCTGTGCTTAGATGGAGTTTGTGTCAACCGGGCTAGAGCCCGAGCCACTAGTTGAATGCGATTCCACATATCTAATCAGAAAGTCAAATTGCAAGCTCTGCTGCCTTTGATGCTGCACTGGCGGCAGCCACTTCAGCTATCTTGTTTGGCTGCATGTTCTGGCCATAAATTATGGCATTGCTGCTCATGGCTGCTTGTCACGAGAGAATCTAATTCAAATTGAAGTTCAGCCAAGCGCCGTACACAATCCAATCGCATTACCGCAGTCAGTGGCATTCTTTGACTCGATGCCGCGCCACCGCGCCCCCCCGAGCGACGCACGCAACTGTCACAGCACGAAGGGCGACGGCGACTCGGCCACGAGCCAATTTTATAGGCAATGGAATACATCATTCACGTTTAAATCAACATTTCCCCTGCCCCTGCCCCTGCCAGCCGCCCACTCGGCGGCAGAGGCGACGTTTATCCTAATTGGGCACCAGCCAGGTGACTCCAGCCAACTGATTTACATGACTTGCTTAGCCAGCAACAAAAGGCGAGCAAATGAAAGAAAATGTTAGGAAATTCGAATTAGATGCTTCACATTTGCTAAAACATATTCGTGTAGTTAGCATTTTTGAGGGCGCACGCGAACATCTGGAAATTAATTTGCCTACCCCCACGCACACAATGGAGATTAATCAAATTAGCATATTATACAGAAAAAGAATACATTACCCGGCCTTATGGCGATCATTTGTTAAGCGCGCTCAGCCAAGCCTGAAGCGCCCGCATAATATGTGAATATTCCAAATTATTTCGCTAGCTTTCAGCCATGATTGAATAGTTGTGCCAAAAGAAAGGAAACTCCGCCGCATGGCTAGAAGAATTTCTCGTTCTCTCTCTCGCTCTCTCTTCTCCGTTCTTCTTAATAGCTGCCTATAATTTATGTGGAAAATAACGAAATATAATAAAAATCTTGTCTCGCTGTCATTCTCCAGGCTGCAAGCTACGGGCAATAAAAATTATTTATGCCAGGCCAAATTGTTCACTATCTGATTTATTTGGATGTTGCCTCAGAGGTCAGCACTGGGCTCTAAACCAGCCATACATTGAATCGAGCATTTATGCTATGCTCGCATTTATACAAGTTTCTAAATTATGCATACATCCCCTTCTCTTGGTTGTTTACGTATATCAATGAAAATTACGTATACGCAGCGTATGCTCAAGTTCATTCCTGTAGACGACACTACAGCGGGAGTGCTTGAATTGAAAGTTCTCTCTCTTCTCTTCAAAATAGCTTATTAAGCAGCAACGTGGCAGTCGGGCATATCTGACTGCATAATACCTGTTCTGGTCATGTATTTCATGTTGAAACATTCTTAGCTTCAAGCATCAGCAGGACTGTTTATGCTCAATGATCTTCTTATATGATTTTCAGATTTCTCTGTAAGTCTGTCATTCTCTTTCCACCTGTGACTCTCTGCAACATTTAAGGCATTTCTGTCTGGCAGGTAAGACATCACAAATAACAAATGTTCGACATCTAACGAGCTCACGAGAATATGAATTCCCAGAACATTTCAAAATACATCAGACTTGTTAGAGTTGTCAGAGTTGGCATATTCAACTGCATCAGGCAAGACTTCCCATGAATCTCTATTCTACGTCTGGCTTCCCAGCAATCCATCTCTATCTCTTCTCTTCCATATCTATTACACATACTAATTCATATATTTGCACAACCAATACACCCATTTAATGGGTGCCATGAATGAGTATTATAGCCCTTGTGTGGAATATTTACAAACGTGTGTAAGCCAGACGTCTAGCCCAATGGCTTCAATCAAATGTTGACCCTTACTATGAACTGATTTCATTTGATTCGGATTTGGATTCGGATTTTGATTTTGATTTTGATTAATAAAAAAGACAAAAGTCTGCTCCAGTGTTGTCTGAAGCAAACACCCCAGCGAAAGGTGACAACAGGGCAAACAAACACATGCACATGACACGCATATTTAATATGTCGTTCGGCTCTTATGGCTCGCTGTCTGCCTCAACTTCATGGTTGGCTGTATATGGTCGGATATGCTCTGTGAAATGCGCCATGAGGGGTATATCAGTTGCGAATAAGTATTGCATATGAGTTTGTGCGATGGCAGCTGGATGTAGCTAATGATCATGAATGCTTTGACATGAGCTGAGTGGACTTAAGATTTAATATCAATTCCTATACCTCAGTTCTCTCAGATTTAATACCTATTTCTATATCTCAGGTCTCTCAGCTGTTAGCAAGTATCACGCAGTCGGTCACGCCCCACAGCCTCGCCTCGATTGGGGTTGAGTCGTCGATGTCACGTGCTTAAAGCTTATTAGGGCTCTTCCTTTGATTCCCCATGATGAAGTTCGATATGCGAATGTGTGAATATGTGAGATGGCGTTAATGGCTAAAGTCTTTAAGCCTCGCACTGAGCCGCGGCCACTCGTGCACTCACAATATTAATAAATTTACAGTTATTGGTGCTCCATTGACAATTTACGGCTTCATTTGAGTTGACTTTGGCGAGCAGAAAGCTAATTATTACGCCAATAACTTCATTGCGGCCGGATAAAATATATATCTCTTTAGGTAGAGAGAAGAAGTCCTAAAATGTTTACACACCATTTAAATCAAAACTTGTGCTCGGCCTGAGAGCGTCTTTCCCAAGCTGTTGGCCAACTTGAAATCGTTTCGTTTTAATGACCCACAGCCAGCCCCCCAGCCACAGCCAGAGCCACGGCCAGAGCCAGTCCAGGCTGCGCGCAAACTTTTTAATTACAAACTTCAATTACAATTAATGAGCAGCAGAAGAAACAAAACAAAGGCGTCCACAGTCCACGGTCCGCAATCCGCAGTCCCAGCACCGACATCAAGGGTTCTGCCGCGAATAAATATGTAATTCACACAAAACTTGACTTCGATCTTTGTTTTTTTTCCTGCTTGGCCCAGAGAGGAAGATACAAAAAACAAGCCAGCTGGCAATTAATCGGAAGTGAAGTAAGCCAGAAAACAACTTTCTTATGCAGCCATTGGCGTGACAGCCAAGTCTCATAGATGATTAAATCATACTAATTATAGTTGAGCTGGTGTTTCTTAACTTGGGACAATATCGAAAGCAATCGAAATGGGTAGAAATAGCAAACTAGAAAGAATACCATAGCGAATAGTTGAAAGGTATGCGAGTTATCGAAGATAATTTAGAATTCTATACATAGGTCATATTTCTTGATAATAAATCAAACTGATATTAGTTCTATCAGCAAAAGACTTTTCTATAGACCTTAGCTGCTCTACCTGAGTTCTATGACTGCAGATTTTGTAAAGAGAGAGCAAGAGAGAGTGAAGAGATTGAGATAGTTATTGAGTTATTGAATAAAAAGTTATCCCGAAAATCTCGGGAGTCTTTCACAACAAACTTAAAATCTGAACAGAAATGTATCCACAATGGACTAACTTTCTATTTTACATATAGCTACTTCTGATATAATATTTACACTAAGATCTGAGTCAAGCTATGCTATTCCTATTCATGTCAACCTTTCAGCTATCAGTAAAAGTACATTGTACTTAGCTAACCACGCCATACAAGTCTCACAGTCCCCAGTCCAAGACACGTTCCCCAGTTCGAGTAATAGAGAGAGAAATACTATGTATACAGACATATTTCGCCCACCCTTCGCCAATCGTTGATATTCAATATGACTGCAAGGCTTTTCACTTCTCCGAGCATATGCAATTTCATTTGCAAATCACTTTGCCAGCCGCAATACAAATCAATTTGATCAAACACCAGGCAATAAATTGTCAAAGGCCCATCAGGCGATACCCACTATTAGACATATACAGATACACAGATGTATGTATGTATGTGCGTGTGTGTGCTCCAAATTTAAAGCAACTATCTGGTGGAGATTGCAAACAGGCCAAAGCAGAGCAGAGCAGAGTGGAGCAGAGTGGAGCAGACAAATGGCAGCCACTGTCGCCCGATCAAACAAATCGTTGTGTGTGACAAGAACTTTGCGTGTCAGAGTCACATTTGACTTTTGTCGTGTTTCGTGTTTCGTGCCAGCTACATTTTTGGCCTTTTCATACGTTTTATGAAATATTTCTATTTGTTTTAGCAATGCATGCGCATCTGTGTCCACACACACACACACACACACACCTGTCTGCGTTAGTGTGTTTGTGCGACAGCCATAATAAATGCGAAATTTAAAGTCGAGCAAAAAGTTGCAATGTCTTTGTCAAGCAATGACAGAGAGAGAGCAGGAGAGAGAGAGAGAGAGAGAGAAAAGGAGAGAGAAAGAGAACAACCTTGTCTTACTCCAAGAGAAACAAAAGACATCGAACAGATTCAGACTGAGACTTTCAGCTGCTTTCTGATTATAAAGTGTGTGAAAATCGAGTTTTAATTCCCACATATTTACAAATGGCTAATAAAATAAAAAATTACACGGTATTGAAATGCACAAGTGGCTTGGCGATTCGCACGCAAATTGGCAGCACGCAGCGTCACACTGGCCAACAAAATATTGAGACTAAAATAGAGATGAATATATTTGTATTGTATATGAATATAGCAATAGATGAATATATGTAATATATAGTTATATGTGTGAGTGTATAATGATAAATGAAACCAAATGAAACATTAGGCAATGGAATAGTCCTCACTTCTCAAGATTCTTCGAAGAACTCTATGTTCAGGCGTGGAGTCATCATTAATACCCTTTGGCATATTTATATTTTAGTAACTGTTTAGATTATAGTTAACACTTGGGGGCTATAAGAAGATCATATATGAATATCATATTATGTGACTTTTACTGTTAATTAAAGTTGATGACTTTATATATATATAAATAACTTTAAATTCATAAGATATTGAAGCTTGATTGCGTATACGCACTGTGGATTCATTCATATCAATGGATCAATCCTTGTTTCATATGTAGTAACCTATTGTACTTTGAGCTTGAGTAAACTAAAGTTAACCAACATTCAGACAGTGATTAACATAAAGTATAAAATATATAGCCAGTGAAGCAGCAACGAACCACCCTAGAAGATCCTTAAGCCATTTTGAAAATACCTTGACTTCAAATTATGATTTTTGCAATCGAAATTGTGTAAAGACGGGGCGAGGCCTAGAAGCTGTCTTGGGCATCAGCAGAAACTCAACACATGAGGAAGATTCATTGTAAGGATAGTCATGTAAAATATTATAAATGTGTCTTTAAGATAAAATTAAATTAAATATAGAATCTCAAGTATATTTTTATGGCAATCTCTTTAGTTAGTTCCTCTTCTCTAGTATGTTCCATCTCCTCATCAGCTACAGCTCCTACTAAACCAACCTATGCCTACATAATTTCATCAAAGAATCATGTCAGACAGCCGAAGACTTTCTGTTGATCTAGTAACAAATATCTTTTTCAACTTAATAAATGAACTTGCAACACTCAGTTATTGTCTGCCTTTCAGTTCATTCATAATTGAGAGTTTTAGAAATCGACTGACAGCTGTTTAGTTAACTCAACAAAAGACTTGCTGCAACGTCAAATTGTAGCCAACATAGAGATTCAATCTCTGCTCAATAGTTCCATTCGCTGTTCACATTCAGATTCACATTCACAACTGCAACTGCAGCACATCCAAAAAATCATATTCAAATATATTCAGTCATATTCAATGAGATTCTGTTACATTGCAACTGCAGCACAGCCGACTTCATATTCAGATATATGCAGCCGAATATTCCCTGACATTTTGTTGGCCTGTGTAATTGGCAGTGCTGCTGCTGCTGCTTTTGCTTCTGCTGCTGCTCCTAGACATTGTAGCTGGCTGCATGTTTGGTAAATTGTTTTTCACTGCCAATAGGCGAGCGACATTTACAACAATGGCCTTAAACAAATACTCGAACAACAGTCGGGCAGCAGCCATTGTTGTCAGTGTGTGTGTGTGTGTGAGTGAACTGGCAAATGGACCGCTGTGACGTATACGTAATATTTCATTTCATTTGCACAACACAGCTGGATACACTCATATGTGCGCTGGATACCGAAACAGAAGTGCGTGTGTTTACCTGCCCGTTTGCTGTTGGCATAACAAAGGTAAAGGTTGCAACGGCACGACGCCTACGAGCGTTTGCCTCTGCCCCCTGCTCTCTGCTCTCTGCCTTTGCGTTTGCGTTTGCATTTACGTTTACGTAAAGCTTCAACACCGTTATTTATTTAATTGCATTCAATTTGGGGTTAATTGTTAAACAATGGCCAACAACGAAAGCTCTGCAACCCCGTCCGGCGTGGGCGAAAGTCTTGTTGTTGTCCTATGGCCATACGCTCAGCTGGTCAAGTGTGTTTGTTGTGCAAACAAACACGAGTGCGGTTTTAATTGAACTCAAGTGGCGTTCGACCCATTCATTCACTTCCACTTCCACTAGCCCCCATTGCCCTAGCCCTTACCCTTGCTCTTCTCCTTCCTCACCTGGCCAGTCATCAGAGAGAGAGAGTCCAGGGCCTTTCACACACGAGCGTAATCACGTGTGAAGCTCAATTCTTAAGCCCCGCGACCCCATTCAAATACCTTCTCAATTCTCAACTCAAAAGGAATTACCTTTCACTTTAAGCTCCATTATGCCCGTATATACACATACATATACATATACACTAAACAAAACTAAATATGCGGAATTAAGTCCATTTAGCGCCATTCCTCGCATAAGTAAACCTTCGCAAAGGCTGCTCATGCAAGAAATCAATTTAAACTAACTTGAGTCTAGTTGGATTAACCATAATCCTTAGTAAATTATTGCCGAAAATTTGATTTATTAATTTGAATTATAATTTTAATAAAATTATTATATTATGGTCAATAAATAATTGTATTGTGATTTGATTGAAAACAAAAAATAAAAGAAAACTGTGGGAATATGGACAAGCTTGTACAATCTCAACTTGGATTATAAGGGACCAAAATTTGTGGCTTATAATTTTGGAAGTTAAGTGGAATGGCGAAACTAAATCTAGTTGACAGCTGTTATTCAATCGAGTGACTCAAATCTGACTATGCAAAACCTGGAGCTGAATCCAATCTCATTCAAAAAAGTATCTCGATCGACAATTGAATTAAAAGTAGCTCAATTATAGTCATTCAAAATTTTATAGTGATATATTTCCGAAACGATTAAGACGTTGGCAAAGACCGATGAACAGTGATTGCGCCCTTAGGCAAAAAAAAAATAAATAAAAATAAATAAAAGTTGCCTTCATAAGGGGAGTCAGAGAAGGGGCTGTAACTCTGGGAGGGAGCTGAACATGGGCGGGTTTTTTTTTTTTTTGCTTTTCTTAATTATTATATTTTTCTTGAATTTCGAAAAAAGTTTTGGATTTTTATCTCCACTAGAAGTATTTTTGGCCACTCGCTTCATATAACCCCGATCACTGTGCAGAGAAAGCCTTGTTAACAAATATTTGTCTATCACTTAAGCTGCTTTGTGGAATTCAAAAAAAAAAAAAAAAGTGGTTTTTGAGGTAGTCAAATGTCTAGTTTAATCGAGTGATAAATGCTTGACCTAGCTTCAGTCACACTCCGATGCTGACTAATTTCCGAAATTTATTTGGAAAATATTAAAATTTCGACATCGATGGCAAACGATAATTGTGAAACTTACGAGTCTAAATTATTAATTAGTATATATATGTATATGGAGGAGTTTGAAAATCCTTCTGAAAAATATGCGAGTCAGACACATGGAAATTGCAATGCGACAGATATCGGATATCATGCGATGTTGCTTGAATGCATTTCCATGCCGTGATTCAAAGTAAATAAAACATATTTGAAATCAAATTAAAATTACATTTTGCAACATAAACAAATGGCAAACGGCAAACAGCAAACTGAAACAGAAACAGCAGTCAAAACGTCTCTCTCTCTCTCTCCCTCTCTCTCTTTCACACTCCCTCTCTCTCTCACGATGCAGTCTATTTGCCTTTGTTATCGTCGAGTTGACTTTCCCAATGCTCATTTATGCTTAAAATAATGTGGACCCGAAATTAATTGGACGCTAATCGGCTAAATTGCGTTTCGCCTGTTTGTATGCAATTAAATTGTTGGCTAAAGTGAATCGAGATAATTTCGTGCTGCAGGTAATTCGTGCTCGCATTCCAAAACTCAAACAAAGCCTCATGGAGCACGTTACGCACACTCGGCACGCCGGCCATAATCCATTGAACACGTACGCCCACGCCTACTCGAGGTGGCCCCGCCCACCACTGCAATGGAGAGCCGATCGATAAATTATTAATAATCATATTTTACCCGAAATGCATTCCTATCGAGATAGTTCTGTAATTTATTCCAACAATTTGTTTCGCCATTCACTAAATGTGAGAATACAAATTATAATCAGCTCTAGCGGAAAATTCACATTTTTCTATTCGCATAAATTTATTTTATTTTTTACCCTACCAGCAATTATGAATATACATATATTTAAATGTGAGCTTCCATTAATTGAGGCTTAAGTTCGAACACCAAACCGATGAAAATTTGTTAAAATAATACTTGAAATGTCAGCGAAACAAACATATTTCATGGAGCAAATCTTTGGAGGAAGCAGAGGAACAGAGAGACAGAGAGAGAAAGAGAGGGTAATAGAAAGAGGAGTGTAAGGAAAAATGAAAAAAAAAAGAGAGAGGTAGAGAAATACAAGAATGGAGTGATCTACATAAATAGAGAGAGAGATGAGATAATGAGAGAGAGAGAGAGAGAGAGAGCAAAAGAGGTCGAGCGAGAGAGGTAGAGAGAGAGAGAGAGAGAAGTAGAGAGAGAAAGAGAGCAATAGAGATTGAGCGAGAGATGGAGAGAGAGAGAGAGAACAATGGAGATTGAGCGAGAGATGGAGAGAGAGATAGTGAGCGACAAAGTGAGGCCGACGAAGGGAGTGATAGAAAGATGGAGAGGGAATATGAAGGAGGCTGAGAAATTTAGAAATGGAGGGAATGAGAGAGAAGAACAAAAATCCAAAGTGAAATAGAAAGTAAGAGGTTAGAGAGAATGAGCAAAAGATTGAGAGTAATAGAGAAAAATATTCAGAGAGAATAAAAAAGAGTATGAAAGAGATATAGAGATCATGAATAAGAGAATGAGAAAGTGAATGGGACATGACAAGACATAGCAAATGATACGGCTATAGCTCTAAAAACTTCCTGCTGCTTAAACACATATTCCGAGAGAGAAACTTTCGCAAAAGATAAGACCCCGTCTATAGATATATTTGCATATAAAGCAACTTTTTTCAAAAAAATGAAATAGTTTAGGCACCCAGTTGAGTACTTAAAACTCATATGCCAAAGCAAACAGCTTCAGTGTGAATATCTCTTGAAATTAACGCAAATAAAGTCAATTAGAATTGAGATAGCTTATCGAAATGTCTCCATCTCTGTCACGAGCACAAAATGAACTCGTCTAGTCCTCGCGCAGGTCTCAATTACCCCGTCAGACATAAATATCATCTTCAACTATCTGGCAATGCCATTCATTTCATTTTATTTTCAACTCGCACAGATTATGATCTGTTTATTGTGTCAAGTGTGCCGAGCCTCAGAGTTATGCATGACAAGATAGTTCCATCTCTCATCTCTCATACAAATGTGCGCAAAACAAAGACACTCCCTGTGGGCCGTCGACTCTCTGTTTGGCCGGCAATTATATTAAAGTTCGTTTAAGTAAATACGTAAAGTTTGCGAGACTTGCTGCTCACACCGGGCGGAGCTCGACTCCAGCTCAGCTCGACTACAATTGAGCTTATTTCCGGCGGAAGTATCAGTGTTTGGCAATTTCCGGCCAGCTTTTGCTTTCACATCGATTTTTCTATGCACAGCATCTCACCAAAAGCAATAACTGTTAATACTTATTAGAGGTCGAGCCATATGCCCAGCGGGCTAGGCCGGCCAGCCAACATCTTCAGCTTCCTCATCAATAATTGGCTCTAAAGTAAAATTAATGCCTTTGCTTGCCCTCGCCCTCGCCCTCGCCCTGCCCCCGTGCAAAATAATCATCATTAATAATTGTGTACATAAAATGCATTTTGACAGCATTCGGATATAATTTATATCAATTATTCAAATGATTTCGCTGCAGCTCTGTGGCAAGTGGCCCAGGCAAGTGCATCCAGAGCAGCAACTGCAGCTGAAGTCGTTATGCAAAATCTATAATGCTTTATTAATAATATCAAAGGCAGGCCTCGCTGCCACAGAAATTCGACCAGGGCAATCGTAGAGTGCAACTGAAGCGCTTCATAATAGCAGCAGACGGTCTCTGAGACAGTTCAAAGTATGCCTTGAGCTTGAACATAAACAAGGAAGGAGTCTGTGTCTCACTGGGAAATACTCTAAGCACATACACACACACACACGTACATACATTTACATATATAAGCTTCTGCTCTGCTTACTGGTCAGATTACGCAGCAGGAGAGCTTGGCCTGCAATCATAGTCTTTACTAAGAGAGAGAGACAGATAGAGAGGGATAGAGAGAGACAGAGAGAGACAGAGAGAGAGAGAGAGAGAGAGAGAGAGAGAGAGAGAGGAAGGCAGAGAGAGAGAGAAATTATTTTTGCATTACTTTTGCTCTAGATTCTCGCTCAGATTTAACCGCAATATGTCTAAAATTTCTCTTGTACTTTGGCTTAAGGCCTATGTAAATAATATTGTTAATTTAATATCTGCTTCAATTATATGGAGTTTCTACGACAACAGAAGTTTACATAAGGCGAAAAGCCGCACACCTTTAATTAAGCTCGAATACCTACAGTTTGTTTTTACGTGTTTACATACATACATATGTTCGTACATACTCAAAAATTTCATAGTTTTTTATTCTTCATAGCCCAGTAATTGCTGAAATGACTTACCTGCTGATGTCCTCTAATATGTTCCCACAAAGTGACTTGGGTTAGCAGCTACCCGTAATATCAAATGTCTGTGAGCCAAGAGAGGTTCTTCAGATTTCCAAGAGGTCAATTATTATCTGTAATGCAATTATTATCTGTAATAGGTCAATTATTATCTGCACAATTTCTTAGAACTGCGAACATCTACTTTCTACACGTCATCTCAAAAACATTTCACTTCAATTAATTATACAACACTGTATTTGACATTGGTATAAGTATCGATAATAAAGATATCAGCTATTGCAAATATTATATACTTATCGGCTTATAGGGGTTATGTCTTAATGTCTTCACATTTTCTGCTCATTTATCACTGCAACTCTGTCAACACTCTCGGTTTCAGTGCTCATTAACATCCCACTGAAAGGTATTATACAACACTGCTTTTGGCACTGATGTAAATATCGATGAATCGCTCTCAATAAGAATTCCACTCTAAACACACATTATCGATTCGTAAAACTTTACACACATTACCAATCCACCCTCTTGGCATTCCACACAATTACAGGGTATAGCTGGTAGTCAAATTAATGAATATATGTTTGGGTTTTTTCTTCGCTTAGAATCTCTCTATCTATTCAAAGGTTATCAATAGCAGCACTACGTCTCAGCCCAACTCAGCTCAGCTCAGCTCAGCGTAGTTGATAAGAGATTTCCAATTGCCTGTGGCTGAGGCGATCGAGTCTCATTGTCAGTGTCGACAGCTCGAAGCGTAAACATATTGAAAATGAAGAGTTTATTAATTCTACTCGCGCTCTGCGCTGGCTACACACTTTGTAACGGCGAAGGGCTGCTGTCGCGCCTACTGCATCGAGATGCATCCAAGACAACGACGACGACAACGGAGAGGTCCGTCAAGCAGCTGTACATCAACAACAACTTGCCGCAGCTGGAGAGCGAGTGCATCGGGCACTACGCGTGCAGCAAGAAGCTGACGAACGTGCCCGCGCCCCGGCCCTGCGTCAAGTACTGCCTGAAGCGCATCGAGTGCCCCAACCAGAAGGTGATTCGCGGCAAGCCCAACCAGTGCGTCGAGCTGGACGAGAGCCAGGTCTTGGCGGACTACGAGGCCACCACCGTGCGGCCCTCCTCAGCTGCCACCACCGAGAAGATCATGGAGGTGGCCATGATCGACTTCCCCTGCCAGCCGGGCTACCTGCCCGACAGTCGCGGACGGTGCCGCGAGATATGGTAAACCTCTATTCAGAATTACCTTTGTATAATGAAACTGTTGTGTTTGTAACAATAAAACAAAGCTAAGCCGAAACACATTCATTAATGAGCCAACCAACTGGGCGTGGCCTGACGTGACGCCCAACTATTTTGTCAACAATTTAGTACGCGAAAACATGTGTAGAAACAGCTCATAAACGGGTAAGTACTGGGGCCGTGGGCCAACAGCGACTGCCTAATACGCGCCTGGATTTTGGCTAGAGTCGGATTTAGCGTAGAGAAAGAAAGGATTTCGAGCTTATAGTAGATCATTGAAAGGATAGATCGGTAGAGAAAGTCAACAGTGCTAACAGCTCTTAGACTGTGCTCCAGAGTGACTAAAACCCAATCATAACATGCCCCATACTGCACCAGCTTACACAAAGTATATTTTTATAGAATACTATACAGTCATTCCCAGAGATCGACGGCGATACAGCTCTTTTGTTGACGAGATCATCTGTCTGTATGTGTAAGCGCTTCGATCTTAGAAACTGTAAGAGCTAGAGCAAGTCTCTAGCTCAAGACATATTCGAGCAGTTTCTACTATAACCTCATACTTGTTATTGATTGATATAATTATGATTATAATGATAAACAAGTTTACAAGAACAGATTCTTCAGTTGGATGGGGAAAGAGTTCAGACGGGCACAGCTCAGTTACTTAAGACTAGATTATCTAGAGAGACAAAGCCGACTTTATAAGTTTACCCTAAAGGTCTTGGTAATGAAAATGAAATTGAAAACGAATCAGCCAGAGAGAAGGCATATAGAGAAGCCCATACGACTCTAATCCCACTTTTATCTCTCTCTCTCTCTCTCTCTCACACACACACTCATTGCAAGCCATCGGACTAAGCAAAACTAATATGCCCATTCGATTTTAAAGAGCTAGCATAAATGAGTTGCTCTGTCGCCTGTTAACGGGTGTTGGAAATGAAAGCGCCGCCTTGGGCCTAGCCCGTGGCGGCACCTCGATGGGTGAGTGAGTGAGTGAGTGGACCAAGTGGACGTTTCAGGAGTCGAGCTAATATAAGGCGAGCTAATGACAAGGCGCAGACACAGCCGAGACGAGGTCAGCGAGTGCGTCGAGTCGTCGCATCACGTGATTCGAGCCCATTCCGTCATAGAAATTCCGAAACTCTGCGAGACGCAGCGCGACTCGGAGAGTGGGTGGATTTTTGATGTGTCTTCGTTATGTTAATTGTTTGGCTTTTGACGAGCTGCGTCGCTATTTTCTGTTATTGTTATTGTTGGCCCATTGTTGTAAGCCATAATTTGCGCGCTTATAGCTCTGAAATTTTAACAGTCAACTCAAACGCAACGAAACTTTATTAATTGACTGTGCGAACCACAAACTTTGACTTCATTTAAGCTCATTCTTTTTGTTTTTCTTGATTTCCGCTTCCGTCAGAGCGAGTTTACTTTTGCTTGTGTTTATGGTAATCAAACCTCTCCACCGCCCCGCCCCATCGCCACTCCGCCTCTCGCTGAACCGTACCTTAAGTCAAATTCCAACCAGCCGACACACCTGCCTGGCCCACCTGTGTCTGGGGCTGGCGTGGCATTTGGAAATTAAACCGCACTCGGCCCTTAAAATTTTATAACTTAATTTTTGCTCCACAATTTCTACCCTTCTCACTCACTCCAGCCCAGCTCTACCTCCCTCACATTCTCTCTTTATATATGTGTGTATGTGTGTGTTTTGTTTTCGTCTCGTCGCTGGTTTTGGCATTTTTGTGAACTTTTTGATTTGATTTTTGCTTCAGCTTTACTTCTCTGTACTCATTCTATAGCCGTTCATGCCTTGAGCAAACGGGTATATTGGTTTTGTGCAAAGCAAGTTTATCCCTCTTTGGGTGTGTATGGAATTTAGAAACTTATGAACACTTCTCTTACATTCATCAGTGGTATGGGATATACTTTTTACTTTGGCATACGTTCTATAAAATATTAGGCGCTGTTGTATATAGAGACTTGTAATTTGATATAGATATACCAAGAAGGCTAGTCTTATAATTGGAAGAAAATATTATGGATTACAGCTACGTCCATTGTACATATGGGATGAAAGGAAACTAAAATAATAATCGTTCGCCGAAATTTATGAATAATATTAAAAAATTTATATATGTAAATAATGAAAGCTTTTTGATCAAAGTGTTCTAGGACGTATATCAAATCGAAAACTCTGCGGACTCCAGCTCATATTTTGTAGATAGAGTGTTAGAACTAGAGCTCCAAGGTTTCACTTCAGGTATTGCTCGGTAATAAATGAGAATCAGGAATGGTAAATCAGTTCAAGTCTAAACAGAAAGTTCAAAGCTAAACGTTCTTAGCTTTTTATCACATATATTAAACTCTTCATTTAATTATAATATATTCCCATTATAATATAATATATTCCCATTATAATACAATATATTCCCATTATTAGATCTATCAAGTGAACAAAAAATTAAAAATTGTAAAATTTTCCCATTAACAGTTTGAACAAGTATTAAGCAGTTGCCTACGCCCGCTTGGCAAGCTCTCAATTGTTTTCTTCTGCTTCTTCATTTTTGTTTTGTTGCTTTTTTTGTGCATTGTTTCTTGTAGTTTGTCGTGGTATTTGTGTTATGCGTGTTGTCTGTTGGCGCACAATGGCGGGAAAGTGGCGCGCGATGCTATAGAAATTCGCCATGCGAATTACAATAATAAAGTGATGAAATTTATTTTATTTACAGGGAAATACTTACGAGCATTAGCTGCGCTGATAAGCATGATCTATGGAGGTACATATATACAATATATATAAGTAAATATGTGTTTACATGGGAATTCAAATGAGCTGCGATAAGGGCAGCGATTGTCGCAGGATTAGGCCAGCGGGCGTGCCAAAGAGCCATTTGAGTGTGATTGAAAGGCAGCATAACTCAATTGCTTAGCGGTAATTGTGCATTGGCAAGAGATTCAGAGCATTTGCCCATTATATGTCGTTTAGCAAACACCAAATGCCAGCTGAGCAGCTGTGATCAATAAGGGCAATAATGAGGGTATTACTTACCTCTTTAAATAGTCAGCAATTGCACAATTTTCCATAATTTAATAGCAGAAAAGTCACTGTAAAAAGGAAAAATCTATTTAGTAAACTAAAAAAAGTCTACTTGAAATTCCAGCCAGAGTATCCTCAATGTTCGATGCCTCGCCTTACGTCATTCCAGCACTTATCCTCTTAGTGACAAATACCCAACTAAAGAATCAGCCAACAGTTCACATACAATTCAATCAGCGTTGCGATCACTGCTGCCAATTCAGCTTTTTTCCCGTCAAATCTGGCTTTTTCCGAAGACAAATTGCGTGAAATATTTAAGAATTGCGGGAAGCGGGAATTCTGGCTTTTTTTGAAAATGAATTAGGCTTTTTTCGATTTTTTTTAATACTTCGATTTTTTTTAATACTGAAAACATGTACTTTGTATTAAATATTGTATATATTTTTTGTATATATCGAATGCTAATTGCCTTAGCCTAATATGTATATCGTTCGGATATGTAGCACTAACACACACTTAAGCTAAGTCTTGCACAAACCTCTGCGCGCACCATGGTTAACATGGCGGTTGCCACTTGTAAGAAAAGAGCATGTAGAATCCGATATGTACAAAGGGTATGATTTTGAAAAGAAAATCAAGTCTTTAAATATCGATGCAGGCCTCGAACAAGAAATTCGTGCTCGCTGCTCTTCTTTTGTTATTGAACTTATCAAGCAGCTAAAGCAGAGGTAACCAATTTTTCTGATTCTTCTACCGACCTTTAAATAATTTTGATTTTATCTGCAGGCTCCCCGACAATTTTAAAATCTTAAAAAACATTGACGTTTTTTCCGTTGATAAAATTGTGTCAACTAAAAAAAAAGTAATTACAGTTTTGTTGGAACACCTCCAAGTAGACAGAATAGCCGACATTGAGCGGCAGTACTATGATATTAATCTAGTTAAGTGGGAAAACGTTAATGACAGCTCCGAATTGTGGAATGAAGTCTCCAATTACAAGGATTCTGGCGGCAACCGCCGATTCCTTGACTTGGCAGCTGTTGCCCTGCAAATGTTTTCATTACCATGGTCCAACGCGGAGGTGGAACGCGTATTTAGCCAGCTTAACTTGGTAAAGTCCAAGTTAAGGAACTCAATGAGCCTAAGCACAATAAACAGTATTCTTAGCATAAGGTAATATTTTATTGAGAGTGAAAAGATGATACCGATATATATATTACTTTTTTATTTAATATAACACACAGATATGGTTTGCGAAGACTGGGCAAATGCTGCTATGAATACAAAGTTCCTTCAAATTATCTTCGCATGATAGGTACTAACAGGTCGTACGATTCTGAAACCGATGCTAGTCGCGAAGAATTAGATAGCATGCTAAAAATCTTGTAAATTAAAAAAAAAAAAAAAAAAACAATCAAACTATAATAACCGCTTTTTTTTAGGCTTTTTTGTAAAAATTTTCAGCTTTTTTTTCCGTTTCTTCCATCTAAAAACAGCTTTTTATTCTGGTAAAAAGTTGGCAGCACTGGTTGCGATTCTATTTATAGAATGCCAATAAGAATGCATGAATGTATGTGTGTGTGTGTGTGTGCACACGCATAGCGCAAATGCCTGAGCTGCGTGGCTTTGTCAACTGGCCTCACGTTTACTTCAATAACTTTTATGCTTTTTAATACATTTTTATGAAATTTGCAGCATATCATCAAAATGCGCCATTGAATATGTAGAAAAATTTGAAAAATTCAAATACCGTTAATATAAGCCAGAATTTACAAGGGAATTTCATTTCAATTGACTTCTGTTAAGGAAAAAAAAAATTAAATAAATAAAAATAAAAAATAAAATGATATCCAATTCCAGAAATTAAATACAAAATAAAGCCAACTGTACTTTCAAATATGTGGAAGATATAATGAAAAAGAGCCGTGTCTCTACAACTGCTTTTGAGCTAGATCTTGGCTCTATTATTAGCCACGCCCTCTTCTGCCTTCAGCTCTGAGCAATATGCATCACGTATAAGCCACAAATATTAATCACATTCTGAGACTAACAAAGGTAAACTTCAGTTCAGCGCTACAAAGACAGTTTAATCTAAAAATTTCAGTTTCTCATTATGATAGCAAATCACAATAATACAAAAAACAGAACAAAACCCATGCATTTTCATTAAAACTCTCATTAAGTTGCGCAATTATTCCAATGTAACTATTTTAATAACACTAATTTACCTTCAGCTTGCAGCTCTCGCTTTTGCCCTATGCCACAAATTGCAGAGAGAGAGCGAGAAAGAGAGTGAGATTGAGGGAAATAAAATGGAAAATAAAACTGAATCACAAAACATTCATGCGCTGATGAATTCCTGTTTTGCTTTATGCTTATTAAATGCTTTGTTAAGCTCGAATTCTTTATATGCGAGTTGCTTTGCTTTATTATTACAATAGAGCGCGCGGTTCATTAGGGGAGTTGGAGCTGTCGAAGGCGACATTGGGGATGTTTGGCAGAATGAAACTTGCCGCTCTGCGATTGTTGTAGAAACACATTTTATGCTTTGTTAATCTGTATGGAAATGTATATAAATATTTTATAATAATATTTAAGATAATTGATTTCTGGAGACTTTAGCTTGAAATTATGTATAAACTAAAGATCGTAGAGTTATGATTATATTAATGATTTATGGATATATTCGAAGTTAAAATAATAAGGTCTTATGATTTCATAAAAAATTTCCATAAGACTTTTAGCTATGCTTGAACCAGGAACTTTACATTCAGGCATTTGGATTTTGTAGAATCATACATAGTATATTATATGGCGTATGCTTAAAATACGTCGCGAATTTTCACTGTTCATGTGTGAATATTTTATAGCTCTAAATAACATTAATCCACAATATCATATGCCAATCTATAAACTGTCATAAGAACACAAGATTTTAATTTCAATTTTAATTCAACTCACCAAATTTCAGTTTTAATTCAACTAAAGCTAACCAAAATCCACAATAGCAAATATCATTATAAACATATTTTGCACTCCAACCGAATTTTCGAATATATTGCTCTGCGACAACCAAAGGAAATTAATTTCATATATTGTTTTAAAACACTCAACAGCAACAACAACAACAAGCAGGCGCCAAAAAAACACCAAAATATTTATAAACAAACAACGCTGACAATGCTTAAGCCCACCAAATCCCCTTAAATTAATTGGCCGAGCAATTATTATAATCCAGTTCACAGATTAACACAAATCCCATCATAATTAGCAATTCAATGAAAACAATTAAATTTGCGAAGGTTTTTTGGGTAAATTTTTCTCTATAAATGCCCACGGCTTTAAGGTCTTTGGGGGCTTAGGGCTGAGATTTTGATAATTTATGCGAGTTTTGTAATGAGATGAAAATGCACCGCAATTGAGTTGAATTCGTCCTAAAATTTCGAGTTGAAAAAGATGCTAAATCGATTGTTTAACTACAGAAGAAAATATAAACTCGACATTGGAATATCTAAAATATACAAAAGGAAAAATGTATTATATTTGCTATATTTAAAAATCTATGACAGCTGAGAAACGTTCACACTTACAAAGTCTACCCCTCACCTTAGGCTTAGCTATTAGAATTATACTACTTTTGTTATATATAAAACTATAGAAAACTATCTCACTAGAGAAATGTCCAGTTGCATTCGCTCAGAGCTTCTCAGAGTTCCGCACATTGAGATTATTTAGTGACTTTGGTTCGATGGGCGTTACAGGTGACTCGGCCGTGTCCACGGGATCGCCGCGCTTCAGCCAGAACGGCGCCAGGCGCAGCATCAGAATGGCGCCCAATGGCGCTGTGAATATAATCGCCAGCACCGAAATGATGAGCACGTTATTGGGCAGGGACATGTCGATTGTGCCGTCGAACGAGCGCGCCAAGTCTAAGGCGACGGGGCCCAAGGCAGCCTGCAAAGATGAGAGCATGAAAGTTAAAAAAAAACAATAACGCTGCGTATACGTAATATAATATGCAAGCATGGCTTGCAAATCGCGCACACGAAATGCGCTTTCGTTATGAGAGAAGCTTACATAGCGAAGCACTTGGCACACCGCTTATTAAGCAACATTTAAGTAGCACAAAAAGCCCTGGTCCGAGGTTTATTATTCATATATTTTAGTCCCTGCTGGATATGGAGGGTATAATAGTGCTGAGGTAATGTGTGTAACAGGCAGAGACTCTTGAATCTTAACAATTCCAAGTTTCTTGTGTTTATATTTAGCGATGGTTATAGAGCCTACCCTCACTCACTTAGAAATTGCGCAAATATAGGATATTTCAAATATTATAGTCTTCATATTTAGGACACACGCTTATTAAGCTATTATAGCCAAGCCCTGAAAATTTCATCAAGTTCATACAGCCAGATCCTGAGTTCAATCAAGCTAGTCATCATAGTAAAGTGCTACGGACATTGTCAACATGTTATACTCATGTGCTAAACTAAGTCTACAATAATTTGAGCAACCTTTCTACACATATTACTAAGTATCTCCGTAGTCGTACACTCCCATCTTCTTTATGTCGAATGAGTCCACAATAAGAGAGAGGCATGAGAAAACCGCGCCAGCAACAGCCGTTAGTTAGGTGAGCGAATGTAACGTTTTCATTTCGGCCAACCGCAAAGAGGGAAACACCACATAAGCGCGTAAGCAAAGGCAAGGCACACACACACACACACGCACACATTGTGAACAAAATGTCCCCTTGCGGTTCAACTGCAGACAATTGTCAAGAGCTGCTGCTGCAGCATCACAAACAACAATAATAACAACAACAACATGATCATACGAAAATACGAATAACTTTGGGTTTTTGAGGAAAACAACATAACCCAAATAATGGCTGACCGAGAAAACCATGGGTACGGGTAATGTCCGGCACCGAAGCCAAACTGAAACAAGTATGATGACTGGGCGAGGCTATGCACGACTAGCGAATACCCTAGCCATATATTTTGATTTTGAGCACTTCTTAACAAAATACTATGAAAAGTAAGCGGAGAGTCTTTAGCTATAATTGTCTTCAAGCTAGCCCTCTTGATTTTCTCTCTATATTATGAAAGTGAGCTAAGATATTGAAGAAAACTAAAATAATTATATGATGTACGGCATATTAGGATATATATATCGCATTTCAAGTCTATAGCTGTTTGCATTCCAAGGATCGACACATTTATATAACAGCTGCTGAGAACTAGAGCAACTCAGTTCACTCTAAACAATAATAGATTTATCAACTGCCGTGCTCAGCAATATCTTCTTTTGCGTATTGCTCATGCAAATTGCTAAAACACCCCATATACTATACACCAAAGTCTACAGGGTATATCGAAAAAGTTGCACTATTACATTGTGCCACACCATGGCGTTGCAGCAGCCGCAACGCCGTAGCTGTTGTTGAATATGTTAACTTACTTGGACAGTTGCTTTGGGGAAACCGGAAATTGTAATATAGGCACGCTCCCTGCTCGACAGATTTCCGCCATATGTAGATAAATATGCAAAAGCTAGGCGTGCCTGCAAAGAAGCAAAACAAAGGCGAAAACAGAGTCTTAAATTTGCATCCTAAAGTATTTCAGCATGAGCGCAATTTGCCAGCAAAGCCAATTACCAAACTTCCGAGCAAGACGAGCAGCACTCCGTAGCCAATGACGCGTCCTTCCAGTACAGCGAAATTGATCTCCTTGCCAATGAGCGCAAATGAGACGGGCTTCAGGAACTTCCACAGCAGATCCAGACGCTTCGGCACACTTGCCTAGAAATTGAATAGAGTTTTGAGCTCGCACTCACACTTCGAATTGAACAGCTGAGCGAGCTTACGATTTCATACGCCTGCAGCTGCTGTGGCGTCATCTTGAGCTTCTCCCGCTTCCAGCCGACGCCCGCTATGCAGGCCAGCATAGCACAGCCGAGAGGACCTGCCGAGGTATAGCCAATAACGCGACTGCCCATCACGGCTATCGTACCGCCCAGCAGAGTCAGAACAAAGCGCAGTCCATTCGCATAGACCTAATAAAGAGATGAGACGGGCGGAGATAAAGTAGAGAAACAAGAGTGAACATTTTGTTTGTGAGCTGGCGGAAGGGAAAATCAACGCAGTTACCAGTGCAGGTCTTTAAATTTCAATTTCAATTTGGTTTCTCTTCATTCGCATTTTCATTATGCTTAGGACATTCACATTGACTAACTTTGGGCTAATCATTCATAACATTTTTGGATTGTAAAAGGGGGAACCTACCGAAGAATAGCCCTAGATTACGTTAGTCTTAGACGCTTATGGAAACGCAATTAATTTTTTTTTGAGGTTACTTCTGTAATACTTTCATTTCAATTATATCTCTAGTTTTGCATCTCGTTATTAATACCTTAAGCTTGAATCTTATATGTAAATAAATATTTTGTTTTTATTGTACATTAGCCTCTCTCACAGAATGTATTATTTCTCTAGTTCTGCAATCATAAAAAACTTTTTCATTCGTATTTTTGATTGGAAGAGTTAGTATAGCTACAGCTACAACTGTGTTCTCCTGCCTTAAAATATCAAATATACCAAATAGCAATATAATTTAACTTTTCAAGGGCTATCTTGGTATGGTTTGCCCATAGAAACTCAGATGGAAAGTCTGCAAGGCAAATTAAATTGTTAATAAATCAAATTTTAATCACATTTATTGCTCTAGGCATTCATATATATAGATTTTTTGAAAGATCATATAACAGAGATTTGCTCTATGTAGAGCGATCGTAAAACCCAGCCACTCGCTTAATTTTCTTAACAGTGTATTTAACACCAAGAGCTGTAATTTCTAGTTTAAAAAAAAATGTTTTCTAGAACGTGTTGGGTGTAAACGAGACACTTACACACAGACAGCCACGCCCACTCACCCACACTAACACACACACACACAGTGACAATAAATAGAATGTATGCAGGAATCTTAAGAGTGGAGAGCGTGGAGCAAGCGTGGAGCACAGCATGACATTTTTGTACACTTTAGCAATTTTTGCTCTGTGGCAAGTGGAAATGTTGCAGAGGAAAACAAAAGTTATGAGTGCTCTATGTGCGAGAGAGAGAGAGAGAGAGAGAGAGTGATGCAGAGAGAGAGAGAGAGTGATGCAGAGAGAGATGGTGGCATATGCATTTCCGTGCAAGTTCAAAAGGCAGTTCAGTGCCACCCATGGCGTTTGATTATGCGCACCATTAGCGGTGTAAGTTGCAGCAATGAGTTTTGTGGCTGCGGCTGCAATGGAAGCGCTGCAGCTCTTGCTCCGACTTCAGCTACATAGCAGCGACTGCCGGCTGCAGAGCACTGCACAGCGTAGCCTAGCCCAGCGCAGCTGTGTCATAAGTTTCCAGGGATGTTGCCGTCAGTAACTGTCGTCGCAAATGTCGCCAGCTTCGGTGGCAGCGTCGACAACGCGTCGTCGCTTTGAATCTAAGTGTATTTTTATGCAAAATGCGCCCAAAATACACTCACACACACAGACACACACACACACATGGGCATGAACACAAAGACTCACAAATTTCTGTTATATACACATACGTATATATGTTATATAAAAGAAGCAGCAGTTCCAGCGAAACTTTTGAGCTGCACGCTTTATGCCATTAAATGCTCTGATTGAGTGTGTAGAAGTGTTCACTGAACAGCGTGATGCAGTGAAAGTCAACCATAGCTGCGAGGGTGGTCACAGAAGTTGCAACAGAGCGAGAGAGAGAGAGAGAGAGAGAGAAATAGAGCGATGGAATGTGTGACTCGATTAAAATGCAATGAATGGAAGTGTGGGCATTTGTTACTCTTCTAGAATCTAGTAACAGGATATAGAATATATACTATATAAGAGATTTGGCATATTGTCATATGATCTATGTTGAATTATTGTAAACTTTATATAATGACATCTCTAGCTATATCAATTTTGAGTTACATTGATTCAAATATGGTCTGCCTAGATGGCTTGCTTCGACAAATACCGCTGTATTTAAGACGATAAGATAATATCAAATAGTCGATTGTTATCGATAATAAGGAAATGGAAATGGTTGACAGATATTCAGTCGAATAATTGCACAGATAAGAAGAGAGTTGGACTCAATGACAGACATACATAAAACGCATTCCTACATATACACCATAAGGTCAGCTAAAACTGCTTCTGTCTTTTAGATGAATGCTACTCAAATACTTATTTTCAAGGAATCCAAGGTATATAAATTCTAATTTATGGTTCCTCCAGCAGTTGTTTCACTCAGTTTAATGTTTAACAGAGCTAATTCTGTGCCCTAAATTATTTTGTTATTCAAAAAGTTAAAACAAGTAAGAAGACTCTAGTCGAGACTGCTCGACTAGGAGATACCCTGAACCCTCCAAGCTGATATTCTTATCAATCTGCACTTCTTTTATGCACGCACACATATATTTACATGCATCCACCCTCACGCGCCCGCGCTCTGCTAACTGCGCAGTAAGCAGCGACTGCGCTTGGGCTGCGCTGCAGTGTGGGCAATAGTATGAGAATTTACTTGGTGAATAACTTCTTTTGTAAACATACGATCTTAATGAAACTTTCAGGGCGTAATTATATGGTCAAATGGTGTTCCAAAGCATTCCAAAGCACAAGTCTCTAGTACTTGAAATACGTTTTTTACAAATTTGGGGCGAAGGGGGCGTGGTATCCAAAATCTGTTGATCACAAAATGTTTGTATTCATCATAACTATATACACAGTAAATCTGAAGTCTCTACATCTAATAGTACTTCGATGAGGCTCAAAAAACAAAATCAATTTTTCGATTATTCTCGATAAAAAAAGTTATCGGATGAGTTATCGAAAAAATAAAGCAAACTCGTACTGCGTATGGTATACACGAGTATGCACACAAAATTTCAGCTCTCTAGCTTTTATATCTTCTGAGATCTCGGCGTTCATACGGACGGACGGACAGACGGACAGGGCTATATCAACTCAGCTCATCGTGCTGATCAAGAATATATATACTTTGTGGGGTCTGCGATGATTCCTTCTGCCTGTTACATACTTTTACACAAAAACATTATACCCTGATTTCCCATTTTCAATGGGTTCAGGTTATAAAAATATGAAATCATTATTACAAAGTTAGCTAAGGGAACTCTCTGGCAATGTTCGATTTTCCATAGTAGTAGTAGCACTTGCTTTGGCTTTTCATACTAAGCCACAAACGTTATGGGCACCCCTCGCGCATATAGACATTCAGTGGCTGCCATGCTTACCGCATTACGCGACGGCAAATAGTGTAGCAGCATGCCATATAGATAGCCGAAAACAAGTCCAATTCCAATGCCAATGGGTCCCTGCAATAGTTTCTGCAGCAGCGGGTCTGTAAGCAGGCAAACAACAAGCAAGCATGTGTGTAAGTACCCCTTGCTGGGGGCAGACAGGCAGTTCATATGGGGCTGTCACGTACTTGTTGAGAATATCATGCTCATGACGGCGCCGAACAGGAAAATGGCCACGACATCGTTGCACGTGGTCATTGCATAGATGAGTGTGTGAATGCCGCTGTTCAGGCCCAATCGATCCTCCTTCAGCTTCAGCATGACTGTGACAACCACATTCGGCGAGACAGCCGTGATGACCAGCCTACAAGACAAACAGCCCACATAAATACATATAAATATATACACACACATATAGGTCTGTCATCTTCAGTTGTACTTACCCCAGGGCGAGGCCCCACAGCCAGGGCATGGCGAGCGTGAAGTAGGCCAGCACAGCTATTATGGCCACCTCAGCTATTGTTGGCAATAACGTCAGTCGCAGTATCATTAGCCACAATCGACGAAAGGCGCCAGCATCCAGCCCCAGGCCAGCCAACAGCATAATATTTATCAAAGCTAATTCTCTGCAATAAAAGAGCACAAAGAACGCTTTACTACAAAGCTGATAAAAGGATTTGCCATTGTAGCTGATGCATTTGCTGCAACTATTATACACGCGTATAACAGTATTTAAAAGCAAAATCCGTTAATGTCCTTTACATATTAACGACCGCATTTATAGAGCTTTATACCTAAGCTTAAACTTAATACAGCTTAGATTTTTTTCAATTTTATGGACCTCTATTAAAAAGGTTAACAAAACTGTTATACATGTACGAGACAAGAATTTAAATATTAGGCCTACAGCAGAGATTGTTGGCTTCTAAACTATCTATCTATCGATTATTGCTATCCAAGCTGCAATTTTACCTAAAAAACTCAATATCCAAACTGTTATACTGTTATACCTTAACTGTTATACCAAAACTGTTATACCTTACTATTTTACTCCCACCCACACTTACCTCAAAAACAATTCAAAGCGTTCGTAGCCCTCGAAGTTGGCAAAGCCCACATTGGTGTACAGTACGCCGAAGAAGAGCATGCCCAGCATGTCGGGCAGATGAATGAAGGTCACCAGTATGCCAGTTATTTGTGCGCCCACAAACAGTAATATGATGCGCATGATGGTCGTACTTGGTGCCGCATAGCTGGGCAGTATTGCCAGAGCCAATGTCCAGAGCCCTATGAAAATGGCAAAGAGCGCGACATGTTCCGAGACGAGATTCCAGTGTAAGACTAAATGCCGCCACCTATATAAGAGAATAGAAATAGGTAATATTTTAAATAAACTACAATTCATAACGATACCCTTGAGATTTATACGAAGCGTATATTGGTTTTGTGTAGTTGTATGTCACAATAGATGTGCTCCATCATATAATATATGCATTAATATGACAAAATAATTCCATATTATCTTCTTCTGTTGATCATACGTAAATCTCGAGAACTACATGAACTATAGATTTGTAACCTTTAATAGGTGTTGTGGTATATCAAAAGCAGTGTTGGATAAATATTTTTCTTTAATGGGTCAGTCAAATTTCATAATAATTTGATATGGCTTGTAAGGATCAACTTGAAGACCAAGGAAGCTAGAGAAAATATATACATTTTTATTCACTTATTATTCTAACTACCTCACAGACTTCTGATTTGGTGTTGGCTGATTCTATTTTCTTCTAATCTTGATCAACTTGAAGACCAAGGAAGCTAGAGAAAATATATACATTTTTATTCACTTATTATTCTAACTACCTCACAGACTTCTGATTTGGTGTTGGCTGATTCTATTTTCTTCTAATCTTGAGCTATTAGCTTGAGTCTTGCTTTAAAAATTTCAAGCTTTTTACCATTTTGTATATCTTAAAAGTGAACCGTAAGATATATCAGTCTGTCTATAAACAGACTGTAGAGTATTTCAGTGTCTTAAACTCCCCATGTATTCTTATATTTCTCTGTATGCCCCCTAGCCCACCTAAAACCACCTTTCGTGTCAGCTGCCGAATTTAAATGGACAAATTGCTTTTAATTGTTTCCCTTTTGTGGGTATAAAAAGCCTTTGGCTCAGCACCGTCTCGACCAGAAATGACTACGCAAACAGAGCGCACAGACGCCATCAACTGGGTGTTGAGGATAATGCGCCTTGGTGGACTCTGGCCGCTGTCGACGTCCAGAGAGGAGCCCCCGGTGCTGGCGTTCCTAAAAGTCAACTACCGTTATGCACTACACGTGCCAATCACATTCACTTTCATTGGACTCATGTGGCTGGAGGCGTTTGTGTCCAACAACCTGGAACAGGCCGGCCAAGTGCTCTACATGTCGCTGACGGAAATCGCGCTGGTTGTGAAAATTTTGAACATCTGGTATCGGAGCACAGCTGCCCGCCGGATAATGGGCCACATGAAGCACTCAAGCGACTACGCGCTGCAGTCGGAGCAGGAGCACAGCTATTGGCAGCAGCAGCAAAGGCTCTTCAAATGGTATTTCTATTTGTTTCTGCTCGCGAGCCTGGGCGTGGTCTACAGCAGCTGCATTGGCGTGCTGTTTCTGCACGACTACGAGCTACCCTTTGATTACTTTGTGCCCTTCGAGTACCGCAATGAGCGCAGGTACTACTATGCCTACGGCTACAGCCTGATCGGAATGACTGTGACGAGTGTCTCGAATGTTTGCCTCGATGCACTCGGATGCTATTTTCTCTTTCACCTATCGCTGCTCTACCGCCTGCTGGGCTACCGAGTGAGGGGACTGCAGTATACCGCAAGTGAAGTCGAATTCAAAGAGAAATTGGTCATCGTTTTCAAGCTACACAATCGCATACGCAAGTAAATCGAGCCGAGTACGATGCGTCGTATACTTAATCTCTGTTTTGCTTCAGCTTAACTGTCCAGATCGAGACTTTGGTCTCGCCCTACGTCCTCTCCCAGATCGTGCTGAGCGCCTTCATCATCTGCTTCAGCGGCTATCGCCTGCAGCACGTGGGCATCCGCGCCAATCCCGGCCAGTTCGTATCCATGCTGCAGTTCCTCAGTGTCATGGTGCTCGAGATATTCCTGCCCTGCTACTTCGGCAACGAGGTCACCGTCTATGCCCATCAGCTGACCAACGACGTCTACAACACCAACTGGCTGCAGTGCGACAAGCGCAGCCGGCAGCTGCTCATCGCCTACATGGAGCACCTCAAGAAACCCACCAAGATTCGGGCTGGCTACTTCTTCGAGGTTGGATTGCCCATTTTCGTAAAGGTTGATATCAGATATGCAGTATTCACAATTTTGTACTCCTAATGTGAACCTTTTCTATTTTAATTTGCAGACCATGAACAATGCTTACAGCTTTTTCGCTCTACTCCTCAATGCATCGAGGAAAACTTAATTAATCTGTAAATTCTTGAATTGAATAAGCCAATTGAGCTAATAAAATGCAATTAAACGAAAAGTTTTGTCGACTTCTGTATTCAAGTTTCAAAAACCCATTGTAAATATCTAACAAATCTTTAGAAGATACGATATGGTCACCCTTAAGTATGTGCTATTGATTAGAATGTTGAAATGCCATATTCTACCTTTAGCTAATGAATATGTCTGTTTATGTTCCTGCTTATCTCTATGTGAAATGAATTGGTTCTGCTGACGGAAAATTTTGATATATTTATTTCTTATGACTATACGAAACTTATCATTAAAACTACCCCAAAATTGGCTATATATATCTACTACGATTTGCTCAAAGTTATGTCCTTACACAAATATTTAATAGTATATATATTTATATATTTAATAAAATAATTTGATATAGAAAAAGTGGAATGTTGATTATTTTTTTCGGAAGAAGTAAATATAAAGATAAATAGTAATTATTGAAAATATATAAAACATTTATATACGAGGACCTTTGCAACTTCGACTAGAACACTTTCAGTAGTTATGAATATACCATAAAATATATTTGCCATATTTAATTTGGTTTTTAGTGAATCTCTATTAAGAATCGAACATTGAGATGATAATCTTTCCTATATATCGAAGTTAAAAGACAACTTTCTCAATATGTATTAAATTTCTGACTAAAAACAGTTCATTTGAGACTAATTTGAGCTCATGCCGAGCCATATATTGTCAAGGCCAGAGTTATCTCGGCACTGAATGGTATTTGAAAATATTATCGGTGAGAAATCGCGTGACTCAGTCAATAAACGATTAATAGCAATTGGGGTTATTTAATATGTCAACGAGCTAATTATTGTAATTGGAGCCTGGTTTTAAATACGTAAATATGACGAGCAATTAGAAATGCGAGCAGGGCTGGCAGCTCATGATGAACGGAACTAGTTCATTTTGAACGAAAATTCACATTAATCATTGCAATTAATGTGATTTAGATTCAATCTAGAACTAGTATAACAGTTCAGCTGGGAACTAAAGTAAGCTCGATGAAATGACTGTAACTGAAAGAGGGGTGGCATTGAGGGAGAGGGAGACGGACGAGTGAGAGAGAGATATATTACTGTCTCCGACATCTATAAAATTTTCATGATATTTTACCTGCGCCTCGAAGTCTATAAAAGCAGCTAATTTCCAGTTGCTAGCTTAATATTGAGTGTCAAGAGCTTTACGGGAAATGTCTGAAACTACGGATCGCATATCAGCAATAAGAAAAGTACTTGTGATAAAACGTTGGCTGGGAATTTGGAAATGGCGAAATGAAGACTATAAATGGAGCATGATAAAAAGAATATATCCATATCTCCTGTATCTGCCATTCACCTTTACTTACACGGCCCTTATGTGGGTGGAAGTTATTAGATCTCAGGGCGTGGAAGAGGCTGGCAACGTTCTATATATGGCGCTAACGGAATTTGTAATGATCATCAAAGTTATCAACATTTGGTACAGACGCCAAGAGGCCTTTCAATACATTGATGAGCTAGAGCGAGATGAAGTCTACAAATTACAGAACAAGGAAGAAAACCATTTCTGGAAACGGGAACAAAAAATATTTCAGCGCATCTTCTACACCTACATTACAGGCTGTGTGATGGTTGCCCTCACGGGTTACTTCAGTGTGTTCTATCAGGAGACTTATGAATTGCCTTTCAGCTATTATGTGCCCTTCGATTGGCGTACTCCAAAGTTCTACTTCTATGCCTGGACCTACAATGTACTAGCAATGACTATGTGCTTTCTCCCGAATTGCCTGCTGGATACGATGGGCTGCTACTTCATGTTCCACATAGCGCTGCTCTACCGGCTCATGAATCGACGTCTGCTGGCGCTGAGGGAAGCGCCCGAGGTGAAGGCTATTCCAGAGCTGCGACACCTCTTTCAGCTGCACAAACGCGTTCGCAGTCTAACCAAGCAATGTGAGATCCTGGTCTCGCCCTACGTCGTCTCGCAGGTTGTTTTGAGCGCTTTAATCATTTGCTTCAGCCTCTACCGTGTGGTGCAGATGGGCAAGTCGAACACGGGCGGCTTGGCGACGACTCTACAGTTTGTGGGCGTGATGATTGTGCAAATCTTTCTGCCCTGCTACTACGGCAACGAATTGACCGTCTCGGCTAATCAGCTGACAAACAGCGTATTCAACACCAATTGGCTGGAGTATTCGGTGACTACACGAAAAATCCTCAACTGCTACATGGAGTTCCTGAAACGCCCTGTCAAGCTGCGTGCGGGCATGTTCTTTGAAATAGGCCTGCCCATATTCATGAAGGTCAGCATAACCCGATGCCATCATCTATTCATCTTAATTAATTACCCCTTTGTCTGCAGACCATCAATAATGCATACAGCTTTCTGGCCCTGCTCATCAATTTGTCAAAGTAGCCGCACCTCACACCGTCTCTCCGACGACCTTAATAGTTGCCCCACTCGATTCAATGCTGCTTCTAAGCCCAAAAACTAGGCACATCAGCGCTGCGCATAAAAGCTTAACACCAAGCCCTCCCCAAAAAATATAGAAGAAGAAGTAGAACCAGCAGCCGAGTCCTAACCCAGACGAGGCAACGGAAACACTTTTTGACAATATAGCAGACACTGACAGTGCAACATTTGCAGCACATGAAATAAACACAAAGCAAAATGTAATGTATAACAACAATAAGCAACAAGCTCAACAACAAGTAGGCGTGAATGCGTTGGGTGTACACGACTAGCAGATACCCGACACACACACACAAACAAGCATAAGCAACACACACTGATGCGGCTCTCTGTCTCCCTCCGTTCTCTTCTCTGATAAATGGTTTAATTGAACTCTGGTTCTAGATCTCCCGTTTGTACGAAATTCTCAGTGCATGACTATGACAGCCAAATTTGTATGTTGCTTAAGAATGAGTTATTTTATTAATTTCTTGCTCGGATGTAGGGGTAAGTAACCCAAAATGGAAATATTCCTCTGCTGGAATACATTCTTCCAAATTTGTTAGCATTCAAGATATGCATAAGGAACAAAGCATGATGATTTGAAGATATATGATATTCTAGGATATATATTTCAAGTTTCAAGTATGTGGCTTGTATAGCTCCCGAGATTGTCGTACTGTTGATAATAGACAGAACAGAAATGAGGATAAGTCCATGGATAAATGACGGAATAAATAAGGTCGAATAAATATGGGACGGATCAATGAAGGACAGATGAATAATGAAGAGCTGAAGGTCGAATTAAGAACGGGCCATTAAAGGACACTCTAATAAAGGACAGTCTACTGTAGGAAAGACAGTCAGCTCAATAAGCAAGACTCAACTCATCTTATCAAGTCTATATATATTATGCCAGCTGGACTCGCTCTCCTCTTCTGCAGCATTTGCACAATTCAAATATACCTCTTTAGCGCATTCAAAGTGCTCTAGGGTATATAAAGGATATGCGAAAAACGCGTGCATTGCCAGTGTGCATGCATGTATGTCTAACGGTATTTATGTATGGGTGTTTGTCTGCTTGTCTGTGCCGGAAGTGCATTCAAAAGAGTTAAGCAAAAGCGCATACATGCACAATGAGAGCGAGCGAGAGAGAGAGAGAGAGAGAGGGCGAGAGAAAGGCCCAGGGAACTGAGTCCAAAAATGTGCTTAGGCCCCATCAGCCCCTGCCCCCGCTCTTGCCCCAGCTACAGCTGCCGCCCCAATGGAGCATTTTCCACTTACCACTTGGGTCCTTTGTAGTGCTCGCCGTGCGCTGAATAACCCCGGCCGTTGGTGTCAGTGTCTGCTGCATTCGGCCGGCCATTGTTGTGTGCTGCATTCGGCGGCGGGTTTGTTAAATTTAATGATGTCGGCGTTAAAATTATTGTTGCTGCATTTTGTGGCTGCGTCTCGGCCCCATCGCGGCCGCCAACGATTTCAGACGAGCCATTATTGTCCTGGTGGTCCTCCTCGGAGAAATTGTGTATGTCTAATTTAGTATGTGATGGCTGGGCGGCACAGTCCGCCGCACTCTTCGCATTGTCGCATTGTGTCATCCTGCTTGGCTGCTGCCTGCCGCGCCTGACTGCAAGTAGCGAAAGCGGGCGTAAACATGTTAAATACTCAAATGTGTTGATCCCATTGGGCGAGCTGTAAGTGCTAAGTGGTAAGTGATAAACCAGGCATACCCAGGGAAAGGAAGTGAGGTAGGGTATGCTAGTTAGGTGTACAGAGTTAGCGGAGGACCTGGATGAGGTTAGAGCAATCATAATCAAGTTCTAAAGTAGATTAAAGTCAAAATGGGGACTAGTTAATGGAAGCAAAGTGAAAGCATTTCCCAGGACCTGCATATGGAAAGGGACTTGCTCCACTATTCTTAGTCAATTGGGTTATTTAGATGTGGAATGTGAATGACATGAACTCAACACTCGTAAAAAATATGAATCCCCTGGAATCTTCTAGGCTATACTTTATACTATAATATACATGAATATACTATTGTATTCTATTCTATACCTCCGTACTCTTTCTATTCCCTACTTTCCCCTTAGATAATTTTCCATTTTCCATGAAATCTATATAAAAGTTTTGTTTTTCAGCATATGTATAATACTTTATCTGTTATATGAGATTCCCTTATGGATACTTTTCGCCCATCCCCTCCATATCCAACCAGAGTACATCTGCTCTTCAACCCCAATGCATATCCCTTATCTGATTTCAATATCAGATTGAATCATATACATGGAATCACACCAAAAATACTTTCAAATAAAGTTCCACACGGCTTACAGGGTATCTCCTAGTCAATTACTCTTTAACAAAACACTCTTTCTTGTTTCTCCCATTGTTCTTCTACTTTCCTGTTGCCTGTCTAACCTGCAACACAGCAAATTGGTTATAAGTGCCAGAATGTTGCATTTTGCATTCATCTGTTTAGCTCATGCATAAGTTAAGAGCGAGGAGGAGGAGCAGACGACAGCAAGACGACATCTGCACGCCCGCGCCGCCCTGCCTCACGTTTGAATTGTAAAATTCAACAACGGCGCTGCAGCGAAATACCTCAAGACGTTGCTGCGATGACAGCCAACTCTGAAGATTGCAACAGCGATTGACAGTCGCTGATTGCGCTCAACTGCGATGGCAGCACGAGCAGCAGCAGCAGCAGCAAAGGTGAGGTATGCCAGAACAGGTAAGAAAGTTCTGGTCGACTGTAGCCGACTGGGCGATACCCAGCACAGATAGCGCAATTGTTGATATTATAATAAGATTGTTGTTTAACTCATATGAAATAAGAGATGACAACTATCTGTGCTCCTGATCCTAAAAAGCTTCACACTATGCAAAACAGACTGATTGAACTCTGGTTCTAGATGAAGGATCTTAATTAATTTTTGAATATGAAATCCATCTAATTATATGTATCTTAACTCAAGACTCTAACATTTGAAATACGGTTTAGTTTTTGTAATTATATTATGATATGTGTTAGTATATATCAATACTTAAATTCATATTCATTAGTAAATATCAATTCGAGAACTTACAAACCAAATTTGCTGATTTTATCTCTTATAGTCTAATAGATACGCTTACAAAATCAACTAAAAATATCGATATTTATCGATAGTAGGGAAATGTTCTGAGAAATAGTAATGAAGTGCCAGCTATCTTTATATAAGGTATACAAAATATACATTTGACAAGGAAGGTTTAAGACTTCTATAGTTTCCGACTTTCCCGTATAGTTTTAAAAGCAAAAAGATGGGAATTTTAATATATTGGAATCGATTTAGTTCCTTATTTCAGTCGAGAACGTATAAACTTCATTGCTTCATCCACTTCCTCTAAATATCACAAATCATTTGCATTAAAACCAACACTCTCCACTTAAACTCTTTCCAAAGGGGTATTCAAAAGTGTAGCTATAGCTATCCTGGGCTGACTTGGTCTTAAAATGCTCCTATCGCCGCCTTCCGACCTGGCGATGTCAACAGGCCACCAAATTGGCATATTTGTAGCTGACAACAAACTTCTTTGCAAGATGTCGGCTAAATGGAAATATTTCCAAAGTTTGTCTGGGCCCTCTTCCCGGGAAAGAAATAAAACTGGATTCAGTTTAGTTAGCGAGCAAATTCGATGTAATTAGCACTTAATTTGATTTTCTCGCTAACCGGTTCAACATTCGATCGCTCCCAATCATCGTATTTACATATATTTCGACAAATCAATCTATTTGCACGTTGTCACCGAGCAGCGACGACTTGTTAATTGATTGCAAATATTTTTCGCTGTCGAGCAGGGAGCATTCCCTAACGTGGATCACGTGCCGATCTTGGATTAACCTGTCACGCGACTAGCGAAAACATCTAAATGATCGCCAAGGCTCTCAATTAGCATTCGCAGTTTTCCAAATGCAAAACACATTTTAATTAATTCTAACTGATAAATGACAAGAGATCAATTATCTGGCTGCAAAGTGGAAATGAAAATAGCTGAGATCGATTGCTCTGATTGATCAATTTATGAGAAGAATAAAGAGTAGTAGAAGGGCGGTGAATATCGAAGGCGGATTTGATTTATCTTAACTGAAAAAAGGCGAATGAGCTGATATAACTTAGCTTTACTTATTACTGGTAAAAAGTAGTAGAAGCAAGAGTGAGATAGCATTGAATAAACTTACAAGGTACTAAAAAGATATTGCATAAGTGCAATTGCTTTAACTAAGATAAGATTCCTAGAATTTAAATGAAGCAAATGAAAATTGTAGTAAAAACACAAAAAAGAAAGGCATTGAATAGTAGTTTTAGATAAAAAAAAAAAAGGTGTGGAAGTTTTAAGATAAATAGTCATAATTATAATTATTGCAAGATATATTTAAAAGTTAAAGTGAATCTTATATTAAGCTCATGTTAAGTGTTGCAATTAAAATTTCATTAATCACAAACTAAGTTGTAGAAACTTCTAGCAACTAAGTTTATTTTCTCAATTAGATATAAAAAAGATATTAAGCTGTTAGCATTTAGTTGGATAGCGTTACTTGTACTAAGAAAAATAGTAGTTGAAACTTTAAATAGGTATTGCCATATTGAATTAATTGACTTCCGAACAATTAAACACTTTTCTCAGCTCAAGCACTTTCTAAAGCTGATGAATAGTGAAACTAAATAATCAGCGAATGGTAACACAGGGTGGAATAGATAGAGAAAAGAAATAGTAGTAGATAGAAAAAAAAAGGAAAAAAATAGTAGTATAAAAAAAGAAAATAGTAGTAGAAACATATACAAAATTGCAAAGAGTAGTAAAAATTAAAACAAATATACTAAATATATTTAATTAATTTACAATCTAATTTACGTATTGCAACAAATCAATAATTAAAAGGTAATATACTCAAATATAAAGAAGAATTCAATAATTTTCGATCAATTAACAAGCGACGGAAAGGTAGTAAATAGTAAAAAGGCATCATATTGTACACAAAAATAGTATGAACTGTAAAAGCCAACTATCTATGTTCCAGAAAAAGGTAGTAGAAAATTTAAAAATCTATATATAATGTAAAAATTATATCAAATACGGTTTGCTTTAATATTAAAAAGTAGCAAAAAATATTTTAAATTAAATCTCAATAGAGCCTCAGTACATATTGCTCATTATAAAAGCTAAAATAGAATTTTTATTACTTCACAATATGCCGATTGACTTTTATATATAAAACGTTACGTAAAACTTAATTTACACAATTTTATTGGGTTATTCTAAATAACAACAATAATCAACAATTCACTTGAGCACAGGAAAACACAAATTGCACTTGGATTAAGTCGAAAACATTAGCGTAAATCGAACAACTTTCAGGCGACCTACCGCACCGAGACGAAAAGATTAAATGAAATACATATACAAGATGAATCGAAAGTAAATCTCACTTATCTCAGATGAGATGCGCCACAGTCGACGCGTCGCGACGTTCAACTGACAAAAGCTGCAAAACGAATCAGAAACCCCCAAGAACATCTATAGATCTGAGAGAATATTTGCGTTTCTCGTTTGTTTTTCCAATATCTTATGCTAATAAAAAACATAAACGAATTTCTCTCTTTCTGTTCCTCTTTCTCTCTCTCTCTCTCTCTCTTTCTCTCTCTCAAGTTCACGCTCTCAGCTTGCGCTCTTTTAATTTGTGAAAAAAAAAATTATAAATAAAAAACAAAACAATTAATAAACAACAGCAAACAAAGTCGCTGCACGAGCGACGCTAAGATATATTAAGCAAATATTAGATTAAATATACAAAAAAAAAAATTATCTCAGGAATAAGGCAATTTTAATGCGCTACGGAACAGATATAATAGTTCAAGTTCACTTGAGATCAAATTTTGTTTACACGCCAGTCATATACAAATAATTAAATTTAGACTAATTACAGTACTCTTAGAGTGTGTACGACTAAAAGACACCCCAAATGCTGCCCGATGGTATTATTCGATCACTCTACGCAACTGCCTTTGGACTGCATGGCCTTCATAAGCATTACTATAAGCAATTATGTCTTACACTAGCTCTGAATTCCCTGAAAAATGTAAATATATATGATACATTTGACAAAATACTTAAATTATATAAATAGAAATCGAAATACAGAAAAAAGAATGAAAAGATTTAAATATATACATATTATTAGCGCAAATCCGAAAATTTTCAAATTAAAGCTATACGGGACTGTTTGACTAACAGAAACATATATCATATAAAATTCATTCAAACGGAAAAGCAATACAACAGCAAGCTCTATTACTATGTAAATTTTATTCTTTTTGTAAAGTTAGTCTGAACAAATTATGAATGTAATATTATTACAATTCTTTTCTGCGGAAAACAGATATGCGACTGCAGAAAACACACGTCAGTGCTTCAGATTGAATAATTATTAATAATTAAAGTCAATACTATTTTTTTAATTTTCATTCACTAACTGAGAAATCCCAAGATTTATTTATCTATATACAGAGAAATCATGAAATTGCTTTGAAAGACATAGATATATCAGACAACCCACGAATCTTACAACCATGTATTTTAAATCAAACCATATCTATGGCATTATTCTAAATATGTAAGTGTAATATACTAACACTATTTATACATTTACATATTTATTATATTAAATAGTATTAGATAATCTACACACATTAAAAATAGTTTTCTTGAAATGTGATCAGAGTATAGTCTATATCCTCTAAACATCAAGTGTCCAACTTTTACCATTCAACGTTACCCTTTAGCTTAGCGCCAATATACTCCATTCTCCATGCCGAACGTGTATATTATAATAATCAGTGTGAGTCACAGACTCGAATGGGTAATTAGTTAAGAGAATGTAGCTTCTCACCCAGTGACCCACAAACAGTTCGCAAATTATGTTTACTGGACGTTTGCTTATCAATTAATTAGCCATAATCAAGAGTAAATATTGATCACATCTTGAACTTGCTCTCTGACTCTGACTAGCCAGGTGTGTGTGTCAGTGTGTGTGTGTTTGTGTGTGTGTGTGTACCCCATGGAGTGTTTACAAATTCAATGTGAATTCAACGTTTCAGCTGCAACAAATATTTAACATTGCTTAATTAATTTTAAATGTTTCCACTGTTCGCGCTTGGTTAGTTTCGCTCCGCAACTCCGTTCAACATTTATGAATAATGTGAGGCGTTGCCAAGTTTTGTGGCAGAGCCATTTTCTCACTTTTTATACACACATTACAGAATGGTTAAGTGGGGTGTATTGGTTGACCGTGAATGCTTGTATCAGGAGAGATGTCTTTAATTATATATAGTCAAAGTCTGGAGATCGAGCGCAAGCGATCTTGAAATGTTTATATATCTTTCTCTCACTCTCTATCTCTGTTCTACTGATTTCTCTTGATCTCGAAAACTATAATAGTTAGAGACTTTAAATAGAAATTAGCTATATATTTATTTATTATACACAGCAAAAGCAAGTAATATTACCTAGAAATTGCATCGATAGCGATAACGATAAGTATGAATATATTAAAAATTGGTTAAATAAACTGGAGCTGCTAAATTTGATATTACATACATATTTGTTGGATATATATTCATATGTAATAAGAGCATATACAAACACGACAGTTTCATTAAGATCGTACAACTGGAACCAGAGTTACGATAGTCTATTGCTCTTATTAGGTAGTGATTACTAAACAGATAAAGTTTCTGCCAATTGAATGTGTGTATACGATTCTATAAAACAACTTACACTACTTGCAATAGTAGTTCTCTTTCAATGGCCAGGGTATCTGCTAGTCGTGCACTCCCCAGCGGCGCATTCTTGGTAGTTTTTTCAATGTGACGCCCAGCTTTTCTGTTGCTTGAAATTTGAACATAAATTGCACAAGGTGTCACCTGAAGATAGCAAGGAGTATGTACAGCTGGCTGCATGGAGCAGGTGAGACGGCAAATTCAGTTTGTGGCCTGCAATTGCGATATTTCACAGAGTTTGGAAAAAAAGATTTTTATGAACTTTTGGGTTTTGCAAGTTGCCAAAAGTCATTAAGGCTCTCTCTCTCTCTCTCTCTCGCTCGCTCGCCCTATGGCAGCAACTTTAAAGATATTCGCTCCTATGGTCCTCTTTTTCTTAGCACACCTACCTAGACTCTGATTATTACTTTTGATGTCCATTTGGTCAGCATTTACCTGTGTTTCATCTTAGTTTTTTTCCCGTCTCCTGCTGCCATTTTAACTTTCTTCATTTTCCACAACTCTAAAGTGGCTATGAATGAAATATTTTCTGAAACTTTCCCATGCAATTTCTTAGATGAGCAAAATTTTTTGATTTCAATTATTGCAAAACTTTATTCATAAACAACCAAATGAACCCGGAGACGCAGCAGTTACACAAAACTAGATGTTTTTGCTAAATGTTACACATGAAAGACGAACTGAAAGCAGAACTGAGGTTAACTGAACTCTATTAAAATTGTATTCTATGCTTGTGCGCTTGTGTTATGGTGAAGTCTCTTTCGCTCTGTTATATATGTTACACATTTATAATTTATTACTTATCTCTATTCACGACTTGCTGATACGTGTGCTTCCACACACAAGTAAGCAAGGCTTATTCGGTATCATTCAAAGCTCCGCACTATGAGAAATATACTAATGGAACTTGGGTTCTGGACATACGATTCGAATGGAAAATTTACAAAACATACATATGATTGGCAAATTATGTAATCCTCAATAAACTGCAGAAAAAAATTTCTATTATGTGGATTTTGTGAAATACGAATGATATTATAAAAGGTATTTCCACATTTGTGAATAACATATATAGACATTGCCTGCATTCCACATTTATCAGCTTCATCTTTTATTATTTTTGAGCAATGCTTGAAACTAAAATAGTGAAAATCAATATTTATCGATATTATTGAGATCGAATATTATATCGAAAAAATAAATATAGCCAGTGCATGCGCTATACAAGAATATGTATTTGTAATGTCTATAAGTCTGTAGCTATTACAGTTCCTGAGATCGAAGTATGCAAACCGAACAAAAAATCGAAAAGATTGAAAGCTAGAAGTCATGAGGTTTACTCAACTAGCTATTCAGACTAAGAAATTGGAATATGAAGGCAACGCCTGCTCATCATACCTCATAGCAAACAATTTCCCAGGTAACTGTAAACGTTTACACTCGCACAATGAACCCGCTTGGCCTCTTAATCGAGACAGAGCTCAGATTGCTTTGATACAGATGCAGTCAGAGCCCATTGCGGGCCAAGAACTCTGGCCCCGTCGGGGCAGAGGAGTCAAAGTGAAACGAACTACTGTGTGCACAGGTATGCATGTGTGTCAAGTGAAATGAGGCGGGCATCTGAGTGCTGAAACAGTTGCCTATTCAATGGACAGACCAAAGGTATGCGCTGATATAGTTACTATAACTATTTATTATGCGTGTGCATGTAAACATGTAAACATGCAAAGATGCACACATGCAGTCATGCACATGTGTGTGTGTGTGTGTGTGTGTGTGTGCACTTGCATTTACTGCATGCGCATGCAAATGTATCTACATAAAAGTAAATACATCTGCGAATGAATGACGCGCGGAGATGCTGAGTTCCATTTATCAACGGTTTGACTGCACGAAGGAGAGTAAATCACTTTTTTATACTCGTTAGAGTGGGTGGCGAAAGAGTATATTGGCTTTGACTTAAGCTAGACGAATTGCATATACTCGTGTAACTTTAATTGAAAAGGTTTTCAGATGAGTTGTATAAGCCTAACCTAAGTTGAAATCGGAAAACACTTTATGGGAGCTCATGAACCCAATTTATAATATTATAAATATTTATATATATTTAGTACTTTATTTTAACTAAATTCTTCGAAATATGATATATCTATCTAATAGGATCAGTGTTCTATAAATATATAAAGTTTAGGGTATGCAAAGCCGATTTAATCAAATAGAAATATCTATTCGGGAAGGCGGATGACTGAGAACTTCTACAGTAACTACAAATGGACATTAGATAGTATAGATATTATACTTGAAAAACACCCTAGCAATAGTATTTTGGCGGATGAATAGCCAGGGATTTATATCTGTATAATTGAATATATATATATATTAGCTCGTATCTTCCATAGTTTCTAAGACTAACACAAATTTCTCTTTAACTTTTACTCCCCTCTCCACAAGCGAGTATTTGGCAGTCTGGTGCTACCCCACCTGCGACTCGCTCACCTGCTCCAGTTGCTGCTTTAAGTACACAGCCAGAAAAATTGTCTCGCAAGCTTAAAAGTATGCAACGGAGTTGGAATTTCTCATTTGCAGCCAAAGTTTTCGCTGCGCGCACTAAAAATGCTCCCAGTTGGCCAAAAACATTAACTGGGCATATTTAAACAGACTTCTGCGTGCTAATTTAAATGCGAGCTCTGGTGGAAATTATGCGAAAATTATCAAAGCAAAAATACAATCGAGGGGAAGGCAAATGTAAATGCAATCTAACAATAATAATAATAGTTATTTTCCGCAAATGCGCAGCTGTAACAGCCAAAAGGGAGCAAAACTTTGGCCATAACTCGTTGCAGATGCGGGCGTAAGAGACTAGGAAATACCCAGTACATAGAATGAGCAGTGTATAACTGATATATGGCATATAATATGAAATTCTATAATAATAAATCACCCACCTGTAGCAATGTTATTCGTAAGGTTTTTCTTGTTAGTCATGTACGAGCGAGGGGGAGCCTGCGGTCGCTTTGGGGCATTATCTCCCAGCCCAGCCAGAGCTCCGTCTAGCAGATGCTGGGTCTCGGGCTCCAGATCACTCAGTATGTGCTGAGTGACAGTCTCGCTGGCTCGGCGCAACATCTGCACAGGTGTCGAATTGGATTCGTGATCGCGCGACACCTTCGAGTTCTTCGACTCATCCCCGAAATTGCTGCGAAAACTTTGCAGTTCTGGCCCCTCGTTGCTCGCCACAATGTCATCGACATCTAAATTGATTACAACTTGAATTCGAATGTAAAATGATTCAGTCTAACTGTTAAATGAGACCTGTCAATCAATTCACTCACCACTTTCGCTCTCCATTTCGTTCTAACTCATCAAAGCAAAGATCACGAAAATATATGCGCACTCTTTCACACTCACGCCGTTAAATAACTGATTGAAATACTCACGCGAAAGAGCGTAATGACGAACGTAAGAAACACCCGAACCGAAGAGAGCAGAAATGAACTAAACACCGTTATTGGCGCACTATTAATTCTTACTGTCTATGGCGGCCGCAAAGTCGGCTATGTCCGATTAATTTCGGCAAAACGGATTTTTATTATTTTATTACACCATCAACCACTTATGTTTGCTCGCAAATAAATTTCAAAGTTAATGCAAACAAATATCACTGAATATACACACGCGGAACGCGGAACCGACCCGGCGGCAACGCTTATCGACAAAAAACTATTTGCTAAATACATACATATGTACACACAAGCATGCACACGGTCAAGACAATCGAAGTGTAGAGCAAGCGAAAGAACAGTGTCTTATGGTGAACTCTAAAATACCCTATACAAATGCTGGATTGTGGTTATATATGTAGATGTATAAATATATATATTCTTATGAAACTGAAATGATCAATAATAAATAATTGTATATCATAAATATTTTTATTCATACATATATGTAAATATACATACATAATTAGCAAAATTTCTTTGGTGATTACTCGTGTACCCCGCATAGACTCTTATTAAAGGGTATAACACAAGAGAGAGAAAAAGAATAAGAGAAATAACATTTGTTATTGAACAGGTTGTTTGCTCATTTATATTTGTACACATACACGAGCATATATGTACATATGTATGCATATACACACATGAATATGTATGCACATGTTGAAATGAATGTAATGCATCATTTTTTGTTCTGTTGACATATACATTGTTGCTGCTGTCGCTTCGTATCCATAAACGATCAAGACATTCTAATCGATAATCAGACTTATTTAATAAAATAATATAGTATATAGAATATTTAGTAAAATTGACGAACATACATACATACCTATAACATTACTCCTCAGCAAATAACAAAAGACGTAGTAAGCATTTATGAGTACAACTGCACTGAAGAGCGCGCCTTAGATCCCGTTGTGTATTCAGCTGGGCTTAACCGAGGAACGTGCAATGAGCGTGGATTGAGAGCAAGAGTGTTAATAGTAGCTCGCTCTTTGTTGTGGTTATTGTAATGAAAAGGCCAGAGCAATCAGTCTGGACTCGTCTGTCCTGTTGATCAGTCGTGTCTGGTGAGCATGAATAAAACATGGCGTCCACTTAAAGTTATGCTGTTTTAAATGCGAGTGAAAGAGTAAAAAGCAAGAGTAGTTGCATATGAGTGTACATATGTATGTACATGCATATACATACATATACACATACATAAATAATCAAAGAGAAGCTCTCATCATTTTATTCAGCCACTCAACACAAATATTTGAATAATTCTAATTTACACGCATGCATATAGACTTTAGTTTTTTGCTTCTTATTTTATTCGAATTTTCGTGTGTATTTTGGAACATATAAAAATATGACTGAAATGTATTTCTGATGAAATTTTTTGCTGGCCTTTGAGTATACGCAATATTTTGTCAAGCAGCGGCAGCAATTTATTCAAATGGAACTGCGCTGCGCGCTTCGCAACTGCACTAGCCATACCACACACACACACACACGTATGCTCCTGCCATCATATATATGGAGTATATGTGTATGCATTCAGCTGTAATACATATGCACGCATGTGTGTGTGTGTGTATGTGCATAGCAGAAACATTAATTTGCGTGCAAGTCAATTATCAGCAGCAGCAGCAGCAGCAGCAGCAGTCTACATGTGTGGTTGCTGTTGTTGTTGCGGTAGCTGTTGCTGTTGTTGCTTTTATGCAAATATAAAGGCATGAAAAAAATGAAGAGCGTAAAAAATAACGGCACCACGCATAAAAGAGAGCTGAAGCATAGTGCAGGACGGGAGCTTGCTCGCTGAGCAGAGGCAAGCATTTATGTGTGGAAGTGTGTATGTGCGTGTGTGTGTATGCGTGTATGCTTGTATCTAAATGCTTTTATTAATTAAAAATTCAGCTGACTTAACACATTTAAAATTGTGTTTTCACATATTTGAAATAATACGCAAAAATACAAAATAAATGTGTGTGCATGTGAGTATGTTTGTATGTGTGTGCAAATATAATTTACAAAGCACACAATTTATTAAAAAAATATTTTCCTTAAATACAAATCAGTTTATAGCTGCTAAAAGGATGTGCGGCCATAAGCCCAGGGCTTATTTAATTATTTTAAATTGACAATAGCCAAAAATAAGTATTTATAAACATACAAAAAATAAAAATAAAAGTATTATACAATTTATTTGATATATTTTTAATACAAATTCAGTTCATCACATGGGTTTTTTATTAAAAATTAATATGTCCATCTCTAGGCTCTATTTTCGCTTAACAATAATATCGAATCCCCGGCAATTGTGCTCGCCCCTGTCCAGCCAGGTGAGATACTCACCTGTGGCGCTTATCTCTGACCAGCTGCGCGTCAGCGGCTGAGCGGGCCCGAACCACTTGAGCTGCTTGCACGGCGACTCGATGCTGGTGTGGAACTGATGCTGCTGCCCATCGAGATGCCAGAGGAAGACCGCGTAGCGACTCGGGCTGATCTCCAGCATGGCCAGGAAGAAGGTGTGCTCCTGCACCTGTGCGCCGGCTGAGCGCTCGCTCAGCCGCAGACAGAGCTGTGCAGCCGGCTGGACGTGCAGATGCAGGCGCTGACCCAGTGTGCCCCAGCTGAGGAGCGTGCCCAAGCCGTGCTCGGCACGCAGATGCTGCAGCAGACACTCTGTCGCGTCTAACGGCAGTTTCATTGCTGCCAATGCCTCCGGCTGCTGCCGCTGCTCCTGCTGCTCCTGCTGCTCCTGCTGCTCCCGCTGCACTCCAGCTGCAGTTGACAATTTGTTGTCGCCGCTCGGCGCTGGCTGCAAAAGTTTCAGCTGTTTGCTGCATGATTTCCCAGTTGGGCAATGATAATTTTGATATTTTTCTGTGCCCAACACCTGCCCCACGCCCCACGACCGGCCCGCACCCCGACTCGGATCCGGATCCGGACCAACTTCCAGTGCGCGCTCTTGCCCATTATTTATGTTTGCAACTTCATTGCTGTGCAATTCGTCTTGATCTTCGTCTGTAATCTGCCAACTTTTCTTACTCAACTTGAACTTTGGTTTAACGAGCATATTGTTGCCATTCTCCAGATGATGTTGTTGTTGTTGTTGTTGCTGTTGTTGTTGTTGGTGTTGCTGCTCCTTCAGGACACTTTCCACCCTCAGCTCTTTTATCACGTTGACATTATTTTCTACTGGCGTACTTCCCTCATTTCCCATTGGCATTGCCATCACATCCACTGTCGTCCGCTTTCCCACGCCCTCCCCGGCCACGCCCAGCTGCAACTGTTGTTTGGCCGCCTTTTTACACTTTTTACTCGCATTCGATTTGGCCAATGCCATTTTTGGTTGATTATGATATTCATTTGTGCACTTGCTGCTGTTGTTGTTGTTGTTGTTGCCTTTGCTGTTGGCCATCGCATCATTCTTAACGGCTTTCACTGCAACAAATGAAAAGTCACAGAACTATTAAATATATATGCAATTATTCCATTGAAATATATCAAGTGATTTGATATAAATTTATAATAAACTTAAATGTCTTATATATCAGTAGAGGAGAATGATATTAGACTAACATATACCCTGTAAACCACACACACACATACATGTACACACTTATACGCACACCCATGCAATCTCACACTCTCTGTCTCTCCCACCATCCGTCTTCAGTCTGTTACATAGCTTACATTAAAACCCATATACCCGATCTACTCTATAAGGCAGAGAAACAGTCTCGCACACTTAATTTAGCAGCAATCAAAGCAAAATTCCAGATTCAAAGTGAGTTCAACAAGTAAGCAGAGAGCTGCTCTCACCACCCAGAGGACAGAGGACAGAGGACAGAGGACACTCGGACAAGCGACAGGCGACAAGAGATAAGAGATACGAGACCAGAGACCAGAGACAAGGGACTAGAGACTAGAGACATCAATGTTTTGTTTGCTGTTGCTGCGAACCTCCAGCATTAACTCGAGTTGGCAAACGTGGCTCGACCCTTATGGAAATGCACAAATTGAAAAATGCAGAAATCTGGCAGCAACTTCTTTGATAGCAGAACTCAACAAGTTTCGTTGCAGCCGGGGAGTGCCAGACTCTGTAGATACTCTGTCAAATGGGTGTGATGCGAGAGAGAGAGAGAGAGAGATAAAGAGAAAGAGAGAAGAGAAGAAACACGACATGAGAAGGAACTCGACAAAGACTAAGATAGTGAATGAGAGAGGAAGAGTGAGGGATAGAGGAAGACATGGAAAGAAGGACGAAGAAGCGATAGAGAAAGAGAGAGGGAGAACTATGAACAGAAACGGAGAGATCTTTGAGATTGATGGAGAGGGAGTGACAGTAAACATAGAGGAGAAAGAGTCAGAAAATAAGTAGGCTATGCCAGGGAGAAAAAAAAATGAGCCTGAGATGGATAAAGAAAATGGTACATGCAGAGAGAGAAAGAGAGAGAAGAGGGAGAAGAAGATGGATGTATTACAAAGGGAGAGACAGAGAGAAAGAATGTATGTGACAGAGATGAATAGAGACTGATGCAAACAAACAGAGTTAAAGAAAGACTGACTGACGGCATAGCCATAAAAACTTTTCGATACAATTGTTATCTAATGGGTATTTCGCTGTAGCGAAACATCTAAGGACAACTGAAAACAAGGCAAACAGCAATTGGAAAAGCAATGTCAAGCATAAGAAACAGTTGGGCAGGGCAGAAAGCGTGAAAAACTTTTGCAATTTATGCAACATAATTATGCAACAAGTCTCAACTGAAATAAAAATCTAATTGGAGTGGGCAAAAGTGGGGAGTGCTCAACTATGGGATATCCTTGAAATATATGTACAAAAGCAGAAGATCTACTCTATAGGTTTAGAGATTGTTGCAATCACAGGGATATACTGAGGCAGAGATGGACGAACGGAAGGTCGAACAACTCAGCTGTCATCCTGATCTGATTTAAAAGCTAAATATTTGTATATTATGTAGACTTGAACTTGTATAGATACATATATGTGAGGTATACGCTGTATATCCTTTCAAAAAAAAGCTTACAGGGTATACAACAGCCCAGATGGTACGACGAAAATTACGAAACCATTGCAGCAGGATTATCCTGGGTTACATATACTTTAAATTGAACAGCCACGCCTCTTTAGGGCCCCCGTTAAGGTGATTCCTTAACCCATTTTCTATAGGCTTCAGGATATTAGAGCACAGAAAGTTTTGCTTGAATGATTCCCTGACTACGTTTATTTAAAATTCATAAAAATCTAAAACAAATTTCTTTGGGATTATGTCTCACACTTAAAAGCGAACTTCTAGTGGCTATTTCTTTTGTCGTACCTTTCTTTACCCACATATTCTCAGATTTAGGTACAGCTTGATACCCATTTAATTTTACAACTGAACGTAACTTTCGCACAAAGCAATTGACAAATAGCGAGCCTTTCTAATGGCATCTGCTGTTGCTCTTGTTCTTGTTCTTGTTGGGGACTCGAAGCTCGCACTGAAGGCAAGGTAAGCCCGCTGCTTAGGCTCATAATGGTCAGAGCCAGGAGACATTATACTAATGACAGCGCTAATTTAGGCGCCATTTTAGGTAGATTACGACAAGTTGGCCCAAAACTTTTGCCGCAACAACTGACGCACTGAAGACATATTAATAGATTCACTCCAAGACTAACAAAGAAAAACTGGCAAAGGAGAGGTCAGAACTACTAGGGAGTGCACGACTTACAGATGCTCAGCAACTGAAATCAAATATAGAATATAGAATATAGAATATAGAATATAGAATATAGAATATAGAATATAGAATATAGAATATAGAATATAGAATATAGAATATAGAATATAGAATATAGAATATAGAATATAGAATATAGAATATAGAATATAGAATATAGAATATAGAATATAGAATATAGAATATAGAATATAGAATATAGAATATAGAATATAGAATATAGAATATAGAATATAGAATATAGAATATAGAATATAGAATATAGAATATAGAATATAGAATATATATATATAGAATATAGAATATAGAATATAGAATATAGAATATAGAATATAGAATATAGAATATAGAATATAGAATATAGAATATAGAATATAGAATATAGAATATAGAATATAGAATATAGAATATAGAATATAGAATATAGAATATAGAATATAGAATATAGAATATAGAATATAGAATATAGAATATAGAATATAGAATATAGAATATAGAATATAGAATATAGAATATAGAATATAGAATATAGAATATAGAATATAGAATATAGAATATAGAATATAGAATATAGAATATAGAATATAGAATATAGAATATAGAATATAGAATATAGAATATAGAATATAGAATATAGAATATAGAATATAGAATATAGAATATAGAATATAGAATATAGAATATAGAATATAGAATATAGAATATAGAATATAGAATATAGAATATCGCCTCTCGCCTCCTCGCTCTCGCCTCTCGCCTCTATAGAATTAGAATATAGCTATAGAATATAGAATATAGGAATCATCGAATATAGAATATAGAATATAGAATATAGAATCATACTCGACTATCCCAAGCCCCACACATCGAATTCTCGACACGTTCACGGTGTGGTAAGGGCAACATTTGGCACACTTTGGCCAGGTTGTTGGCCATTAAGTAGGGGTAGCTAGAAGAATCGACTTACCGCCGTCACAGGGGAAATTCTCGGCGAGCAGCGTAAATAATTTATCCGACAGCAGGCAGCGTCCGCGGGGTCCCAATGGCACGCGGCAGACCGGGCATTTTTCGGAGCGATTGCGACAATTATTGCATAGCACGTGCCCGTTGCAGCACTGCCAGCCAGGTGGCTTTATCACCTGCAATTGGCGGAAGACAACAACAAGAAATATGCAATTATTCAATAAAAGCGAAATTTTACAACGACCCAATCAAAACTTGTTCCATTCGCTTGACAAACAAAATGTCTGAGATTTCTCAATAAAAGCAAAAATTGATTTCAATAATTTTAGGATGAAATGAAGTCTATTTTTTTGAAAAGAAAAAAATGGCAAAATATTACAAGCGGATTTAAAATAATTCCCGCTTTTTAACCATTTTGTGCACAAAAACAGTTTTGCGCTGTTCAAGCGGCAAACGAAATGCTATAGAGCTACATATATATATATACATATATACATATATATGTATATATATGAAGAATGAAAAAAAAGAACGTGCACACACAGAAACATGGGATTTGCTCACAAAAAAGTAGAAACAAAGCAACTGAAAACGGGTGCTACTGACTGCATGATACTCTTGATACCCTTTATAGCTGCTATGGGGAGAACATTCAGTGAGTTCTTTGCTTTGAGACTTTTTTTGAGTGATTTTCAAGCGGATTATAATATTAGTATTAGCCAATTATAATAAATAAGCCTAACATATTTAGAGGATAGTTCAATAGCTGAACTGCTAGTTCTAGCCTGAAAACTCTAAAAATCATTTTGATATATACAAATCAAACTTTCTCTCTCTCTCTCTCTGTTTATCTAACTGTCTCTCTTTCGCTCCCTCGCTCTCTCCCTCTTGACCATGGCAATATCTAATTTCAAGTCCCTCTCTCTCTCTCTCTCTCTCTGTTTATCTATCTATCTATCATCTATCTATATCTCTTTTTTTTCTCTTTTGCTCCCTCGCTCTCTACCTCTTGACCATGGACTAATCCCAATTTCAAGTCCCACTTCAATAAAACATTAAACGTCTATTATAATTAATAAGCTTAACATATTTGTAGGATAGTTCAATAGTTGAGCGTTCTGAAAAACCTATTAGTTCTAGCCTGAAAACTCTAAAAAACTCTAAAAATCTTTCGCTTATATACAAATTAAACTCTCGCTCTCTTTCTCTCTCTCTCTCTGTCTGTCTATCTCTCTCTTTCTCTCCTTAGCTCCCTCGCTCTCTCCCTCTTGACTATGGACTATGCCCAATTTCAAGTCCCACTTCAATAAAACATTAATTGCACAAAGCCAATATACCCGTTTCAATTGATGAACGCGCACAGATATCGATATAGAAATTCAATTGATGCATTTTGTCAGTATTTACACACACACACACACACACACATACACAGACACACTCACAGACATAGTCATGTAATTCATATGTAGTGGTACGTGTTTCCATCTCAGCTACAAATATGCAGCAATAAAGATACAAATTTTGCTTGCAATTGTTTTTGTTTATGTTTTTTCATTTTTTTTTTTATTTATTCTGTTTTTTTTTTTCTGCTGTTCGCCTTCTTCTGGTATCATTTGGAAATATGAATTTCAAGCTTTACAAATGTAAAGCGATTTGCTTGCAATCAATTTAAGGGATTCCTCCTCAATATTATTTATATAGAACAATGGAATGCAACTGTTTTAAATTACATTAAAGGGCGGGCAAAGCGGAATGGAGAATTTACATGAGTTCGTACCTGAAAATGTTGAATTCTTCAAACGTTTTATAGAAATTTGCAAATTTGCCGATTTAATTTCCATTTCATTTTTATTCATAAATAATTCCTTGGGCTTATGAGAATGTAAATTTTATGCATGTTCGATAGAAACGAAATTTCAATTTTGTATTTTATCCAAAGTCAACAAGGAATCAGCACTTTGTTCACTGTCTCAAGTCATTGAGCTAGAAACATGCTTAAGTTGTTTAGAGCTGAATATTTGCTTGTCGAAATATTGAAAATCTAATGCAGCAAATCCCTTAATATCATAATGGATTCGACTGTTTGCATAGGCAAATGGCACAGCCTATTAACATGCATATGCATGTCCTGTACTTGTGCGGGTATATTGGCTTCTGTATTTGTATGTGACAGGCAGGAGGAGGCGTGGCAGTGTGAATGTTGTGGGAAAATTCTTTGTATTGAGTTGGTATAGCCGGTTGAGTAGGTGTTCGGCTGAATAATTCAGCAGATCTCGGGAACTACAAACGTAAGAGACGTGGAATTCAATACATATATAGCTGTATACTGTAGGTAGTATAAGACTAATTCTTTTTTGCAATATATCATTTCATATTTGTAATATTGATAAATATGAATATTTTGATTTAGAATTTTTAGTCAAAGCTTGAGGTCTATTAAAGCTGGCGACATTTTATTTACTATGTGATCTCGTTGTATGAATTCAAATATTATAAACATGTATTTTCTCCAACGCTTCCCTCAATTGGTCTTAAAATCAAAATAAAAATCCTTAAAAATACAATCAAAAGTCTTATTATTTAGTGTACAGTTAGATTTTGAAATTATAAAGGTTCTGTTAAAATTTCAATATAATCGTCATTATAGAACTCGAGCTATTCAGGATAAGAAAATTCCGTAAAGTAAACTTGACAAATTTTGTCTGTTTGTATATGTGAATGAAAGTTTCATAGCTCAACTATAGGGTATTTTTCTAGTCGAGCACACTTCCTGGCTCATGAATTGCTATCAAATGTGGACAGCTCTGTTCAGCAAAGCCCGCCGCAAGCTGGCTTAAATACGTAACGCAACATGCTAAGCGCTATGACGCCTCCTCTCGCTTTTGAAAGGGTATTCTGCATAAACAGATTTTAAGGCTAATAAACAAAATTATGCATGCAGTGTTGGCAGCAAAAGCAGGTGAGCGGTAGATGCCCTGGGCTTCGCTTTATATGTATATATGTAGGGACATGCCTCTCTTGCCTCGCCCGTCCAGGGGACATTTTTGACTCTGGCTAAACTTTTTTTCAGGTTTAATAAATTTCATTAAGAGATAACTTTACTATATGAATGCAGTCCGAAAAAGGAGAAAAAACTGCGTCAGACGAGGGCCAACCTTCGCTTTATGCTATCTAATTAATTAAACTTATCCGCTTGCCACCTGACTTTCACCTTAAATGGCCGTAAAAAGGTTTCCATTCGGCATTATATTTGGGGCAGCAGCTGGAGCTGGCGCTGACCTTTGACCCCAAACTGAATTGTATTGCCTGTCATGCCTAATCGACAATATTTGACTTTTAAATTTCGTAATCAATCATCGCACAGCATGCTCCATATATTTCGCCTAAGTGCCGCCAGCCAATAGAGCAAAACTAATCAAATCACATGCAATGGCAAACATTTATCAAGCAGACGAAATATTTGTGTATAGAGAAAACTCGACATATGCATGGCCACACACACACACACACACATTGTAGATATTAATATACATATCTAAATTGGGTTTCAATAAAATATTTTGTAAAAAAAAAACTATTGAGCATGATTTGTTGGGAGTGAGCGACTACGAGATACCCGGAAATACCTTTAAATATTCTGAAATACTTAAAATCTAGTAAATTGATAATAGAGACTTGTACAGGGAGAGCAGGTATACAATATTGTCTATGTATTCTTTTGTCTAGGGTTAATATCAGCTATATATATTTGTAATTTTAACCTAATAGCTCCAGAGATCTAAAATACTCGAGATTATTATATATAAATTATAATTTGCATCCCCTTAGGAAAGGTAAAATGCCTATGTCTGAGCTACTAACTTCAATCAACTTCCCTATCTAGAATTTTAGTTCATATTGGATTTCTTCAGCATATCCCATCAATTTCAGTACATACATTATACCCTATTTATATAAACGCTATGATTATAGGGTATCAACAAAGACTTGCATTTCGGCAAACGGATGAATGTGGTTAAATCGACTCAATTGTTTGCCCCCACGAAAAATATATTTACTTTATAAATTATATACTTTATTTACCAAGCTCTTCTGCCACGCCCCCTACTCCCAGTTACATAGAAGCGCTCAGTAATATTATACTGTCTTTGTACACAATCGAAATGCTAAAGGGAATGCTGACTGACCCACAGTTGCACAGACTTAACTGAGCTTGTGTAGACTTACGCCTCCTTCGGTCTGTTACAGAGCGAATATGCCCTTATTACCAGTGAGGATATACCAATATATCCTGTATATCGATTATAAAATAGAATCCAGGGTATACGATAGACACTTATGCATATATGAGCAAAAAGACAGAAATCTATTTTAACAAGCCTTTCTTTACTAATGCATGAACTAATATACCCCGTATGATAAGAATACAGAGTATACAATGTAGACTTATGTATATATAGAACAAATGGGTAGACATGTAATTCTTTAGGTTATACACAAGTATTTTACTAATTTACATGTTATATATAAACCAATATACCCACTATAAAAAGATTACAGGGTATAACCTATAATATTATATTTAAAAGAACATATACATATACATATATAGAGATCCAGAACTCGCTTAGAGTGCTATACACATGTGCACAAAGCCCATATACCCGTCAACAAAGGATTACAGGGTATTCAATAGATACTCCTGGTTTGACAAACAGATTCACCAACAGCCAAAGATCGCCCCAGCTCACCACGCCCACCCCGGGCGGTACTGAACAAAGGCTTTATACCCTGCTTAATGGCGGATTCAGAAGGCTTACGTATACGTATATACAGAGGTATATATAGTTGAGCAGGCATATGTTATGACATAGTTTGTGACTGACGTCAAAGAGAGGTGAGCGGGTGAGCGGGCATTAACTAACAACAGCGGCAACAGTTATTTGTAGTCATGACGGCGGCGACAGGCTGTGAGTAATTGTGTAAACAAGTTCGGCGAGGGGTAAGGGGGGGTATATGTATGTATGTACCTGAGCATCGGGCGATGCAATCAGTGGATGCAGCTTGACGTTTCAACTTTATGCACGGTCAAGTGATTAGCAACGAAAGTTGCGCCGGGCACAATCAACGCACAGCAGCAGCAGCAGCAGCAGCAGCCGGAACGAGGACAACAAAAGGCAAACAAGCGCCCAGCGAACGCCCACAAGAGCCGCCCGCCCAGCCAAGTTCTCGGCGAGCCGAGTTCACTTTGGCTAAGTTGTATAATGACAAACTAAAACTAGAACTAAAAACCAACAACTGCCAACGGGCAACGGGCAATGCGCAGCCTCATCGATATGCAACACACATGCGAGAGAGCAGAGGAGCAGTCACACATACATACATATATACACACACACCATGTACATCATACTTACATCACAGCAGACGGGACATTCCAGCAGTTGAGCAATATGTTGCAGGCATGTGGCAAACTTTTGCAGCGATTGTTGATTGATGCCGTGCTGCTGCAATGGAGAAACATTCAAGTGTATCTGAGGTTAATCAATTTAGTATTTAGTATATTTTAAATACCAGTGTTAAGCCTTGAAAGTACGCAAAGTTTGTGTGTAATAATGCAAAGGCAAAGATTTGGAAAGAAAAGTTTCGAGAATGGATCGAAGAATGGATGGATGGATGGATGACAGGCGGATAAACAAATGAACAAGCGGATAAGCGGATAATCAGTTTAAAGATAAGATGAATAAACGGTTGGACGAAAAGGATAGATGGAAAGACAAGCGGATAAACTTCTGAAGAGACGGATAAACGCATACATAACGGAAAAGATGAATGGACTGATTTAAGAAAGGATATATAGACGAGATGATAAAGAGATGAATAGACTAAAGAAGGTATGGATGGACAGATATCTATATATGGATATGGATAGATAGATATAGATATAAAGATAGATCAATGGGTGTGTAGAACAATGTACGGATGAATGCACAATCGATGAATGGATGAATGGACAGGCGGATAAACGGATAACCGGATAGAAGAACGGTCAGACGAAGTCTATTCATCTTTGCGGCTAAATGCATAAGCGGATAGACTTCCAAGCAGGCGAATAAATGCATAGATACCGGAATAGATGAACTGACTGATTTAAGAAAGGATATATAGACCAGATGATGATTAGACTAAAGAGTGAATGGATGGACAGATATATATATATGCTATATAGACTAAAGAGTAAATGGATGTACAGATATCTATATATGGATACACGGATAGATGAATGGGTGTACAGACCAATGTACGGATAAATACATAGACGGATAAACAGGTAGACAAACGGAAGGACAAATGAACTAACGGATAAATAGACTAGATAGGTAGATGTATTTGCAGATTATACAAAGATTAAATGAATGTTTAGATAAAGGCATCCCTTTCATCAACGACCACACAGACTCAGCCTTGATCTATAATATATATAAGCTATACCTGATAAATCTACAATGGAAGTCAACAATGGTAGTCCATTAGTTACTCATTTTAACTTGCCAACTGAGTAAAATTTAATCTAATCGATGCATTTAATCTAAACACTCTCTAGTCTGCACAGAACCTCTCTAGTTCTATACGCTCCCATGAACCAATATCCAAATGTGTGTCGATTGCCGTGAAACGCATTGATTACTGCATAGCATGAGCACCGCATAGACGTGCTGAAGTGCTTGAGCCCATGCCAATTGATTCAGCAAATGATTTCGATTACACATTAAGTAGCGCCCGAGCTAACCTTCACCCGAATGCGACTGCAATTTCTATGGGTTTGTGGTGCGAGCTGCCCAAAAAGTGGGTGATTGGGCTTTGGACTGTGGACGGTGGGTTTGTCCCCATGCCTGACTGTCATCTATAATAGGTCGTTCGAGTGCCTGTCAAATTTGGGTCAATTAAATTCGTAATGATGCACTGCATATAAATTGTGAAATTTAATAAAACATCTATTTAGAAATGTTGTTAGCCAGACAGATAAACACCTGGGGCAGTCGAGGGCCGTGTGAATACAAATGACGCCGATGTAGTAAAAGATGCAGCGCCATTAGATGGATGGACGCTCTAGCCAGACTGTGAAACATTCAAGACAGATTTATTAATTGCTTCTGGCGTGAAGTGTGCTCTAGTTGGGCGTGTTTGACAAAGAGATACCTGCTGCTGCTTCCTCTTCTACTCTCTTATATATACTCGAAAATGAGCTTTGAGTGCCGCGTGCTTGACTGGAAAATACCCAGCTGGTCAGGGCATTTCATTCTAATCTTATCACATAAATAAAAGATATCCCCTAGCATTTATACATATATACACAAAAATTAGCTATGAAAACTTCAGGCGAAACTGCCTTTGGAAAAGTAAGAAATAATGTCAATATTTACCCATTTAATGGAAATGAAAGCAGCAATCAAAGAACAACTTTTAACTAATCCTGCGTATAGCATAGAGGAATCTATATATAAAATTTCATTTCACTAGCTCTTATAGTTCTCGAGATTTATGGAAGCGAATCAAAGGACAGGCGATCAAAAGTATATTTACTTTCTAGTATCAATCTCATCTTTTTAGTGTTGTTGCCTGTCTCTTATACCCTGTCTAGCTTTATGCCAAGGGTATATGCTGTAAATTATAATTGCTGGCTGGACAAGACTTGAGCATAAGAGAGCATATAAATATTTGATCTAAATCTAAAATGAGGCAGCTACAAATGAGTAAAATATGTCATTTGCTTGACATGACTACAGTGAAATCTACATTAATGGACTTTAATAAGTAAATAGGAATGCTTCAGCAAGAGCAAAACTCTATTAAGAGAAGGATTGGAAGAATGACTTCCATGTGCTCATACACACTCTATGTATTTATCGTTCCCCTACCAATTCTTGCATTTCTAGATCCCTCAATGGCTTAAACTTACCTCAACATGTGCCGCCTCCTGTGGATCACTTGTCGTCGGCTGCTGTCGCCACATCAGCATGACCACATGATCAGCGCCTGTCAGCCAATGCTCGCGCAGTCGCTTGGCCAGCTCGCTGATCCGCAGGCCCAGGACGTCTCGGCCGTTCAGCTGCAACAGGGTGTCTCCAATGCAAATGCCGCCCAATTGGGCATTCGAGTCGCTCTGCACACCGCTGACCCACGGATACGGATCCCAGGGAGCACGACTCAAGTTCAGGCCCAGAGCACCGTTCGGTGCCTTGACAATGCATTGCTGCAGCATAGTCACCGAGCTATAAAACAGAGTGAGAAAGAGAGATTGACTTTATATACAAGTCTATATGTATATAGATATATGTATGTATATGCTATGTGTAACTGCGCTCGCTGTTGACACCTTCAAGGGCGCACGTTCAAGACATTTGAAGTAATTTATATATTAGCTTACGCATGCACAGCGCAGCGAGTGGGCTTACCACAGCCAGGGCTGCCTCTGCTGTGGGGGCCCGGCTGGCTGACATAAATTTTGGCTCATTTTCAACACCTCAAATGTGTGCCAGACGTGCCGACACACACACACACACACACACACACACACGCACACACAGACAGTCACATGTAATATCAAAACACATCCATATAGAGTATTGGAAAACAAGTGAGAGAGTGCCTCAGACAGCTACCGAAATGCTTTAAGTTTTCTAAAGTGGAATATTAGCACACAAGAGACTTTAGGTATATATGGTATGTAACCTAATTCGGTTATTCTAATATAAAGGAAGGCAACTTTAACAGTTTCTCAAGAGTTTTGTAGTATGTATCTTCAATAGTTAATAATCTACCTATAATCTCAATATGCAATTTACAAATTATATAGATAAAATAATAAGAATATAGATACACATATGAAAGTGATATAAATGGGAATACTATAAACTATTGAGTAAACCTGATAGGAGAATTATATGAATACAGCTGAACGTAAAATGCGATTTTGAATATGAATAATATAATATTATACTACTTATGTTATATATATACAAATATACTATAAATTTCAGGACTGTAGCTCTAATAATCCAAAAGATATGCAAGAAAAACTAAAAATATCAGTAATTATAGATATAATAGACTAAAACTAATAATATTATACTGTATATTTCATATATGAGTATATATTTCAAACTTCCAGTCCCCGGCTCTGATAGTTCTCGAGCTAGTACCACAAAAACCAATAATGAAAATGTCTATATTTATCAATATAATAGAAATGGCAAGAGATATTGGTTAAAACTAATAATATTTCAATGCGAGCGTTACATATGAATACAAAGTCCAATTTTCAAGTCTCTAGCTCTAATAGTTCTCGAGTTCAGTGAGGCAAACCAGAAAAGATAGCAGACAAAGCAACTCATCGCGCACTGCTGCCTCTCACAACAGCAACGCGACCTGCTTAGGCATTTCCCATTGCTACAGGGTATATGCATATAGAGCAAAATGAATGAAAAGCCGTAGTTTTAGTTTGAGAGCCGTTTCAAGGTTCGCTTTGGCATGCAGCGCACGTAGCAAACGCTTGCGTACCTCAATCAGCGGCGTTTTCTATTTCATTTTCGGTTCGAGAGGGCGCGCTGCTTATAATGTTTGCACCTTGCCCAAGCACAATTAATTAGCCGGCTGTTGAAAGTTGGCACGAAAGAACTTTGCCTACTGCTCGAAATTAAGCATACGCCGCATTAGCCGCAGTTGCCGCAACTGGCGGCCAAAATAGCGTCAAATTGCGCACATAAATCAAAAGTGGTGGCAAAACTTTGGCATTGCAATCACTGAAACAAATACCAAAAAAAACAGAAAAAAATCAGAAAAAAAGGAACGCATAACGAATTAAATCAATTAAGATCACCAGGTATAGGCATACATACACACATACATACATACATACATACTCTTACATACATCACAGCCGGAACTGAGCATCGAGAGTTGCTGTAATTTGTATGAATGAGTCGCGGCGGGCAACGCAAGTTCAAGTACATCAAGTATACGCAGTAGAGGCCGCGCTCGAACAGCATCCGCAAGAGCAGCTGAATGCTGAGACAGCAAACGCGACTCACAAATACCCTGTACCCAATCTATTAAAGCTGAATATATATACAAATGCATATTAGAAATGCATATAAATGCCTATGCAATAAAACTGTTTTCTTTTATTAAAAGTAACACGATGCACGACTAATTGTATACCCTGTAAGATATTTGAAAACTTGTCAAACTTAGAAAAATATACTATTTGACGGAGTCTATTCCGCAATGTTTAAAAACAACCTAAATTAAATGTTGTAAAGACTCTTGTTATACCCTGTAACTAATAAAAGTCTACTAAAGTGTATAAAATTCTAAATAACTGAGTCATATAAGTAAACAAATTTATTTATAAGTAAATATTTTTAGTTTTGTTAAAGAGATAAGCATGGGAGTGGCCTATTTCGGGAAATGCTTGAAAAATACTTCAATGTTGAATATAATTATGCGCTGTAAAATTGTACATAACAGTAAACTAGATGGTTTCTCTAGCTATAAAATTGTAATAAGCAGTGCTATCACTCAGTCTTTCGGCAGTCGTCGAGTATGCCCGACTAGAACACACTTAGCTATGCTGTACAGACTTCCATTAATATTATTTCATAATTATAAACTATTTATTACTTCTAGATTTGGCAAGCAACCCATTTAGAGGAATCAAAGATTCCATAGTGAGCAGCATTCAATAATAAACACACACACACACACACACAGACACATACACATGCCTTCATATATACGCAGTAAACTTGCTTTGGAGCTAAACGCGCTTCCACTTCACTTCTTGTTGGCATTGGCCATGAAATCTCTGTGACGTCAAACGCGTTAACGCGCTCGCAATGGAAAGGCAAAGCGAATGTCATAATTAAAACGAATGAAACTTGAGCAAAGACATTGCCCAAACAGTTACGCAGGCTGTAAAGCGAAATTGTTTACTTAATTTGCATATATATTTAAATTTCCAAATGAATAAAGTTAGTATATATTAAATGGTAATTTGGGTATATAGTATTGCGAATGTGAAGATTAGATAAATAAAAGTAAACAAGATAAAAAAGAAGAAAAATGATCAGGCCTTAACTGACTAAGTAAAGCTCGATCAGTGCTAGATTTGTTGTAACATCTATGCTGTAAAGCCCCTGTAGTACATATGTAGCTCTCATTGTGAAGTAGGCCAACGACAAGACTACATACGTAATACTCACTCTAACACTGTGAAAGATATGGGATAAATCTCATTCCTATGGTCTTGAAGCCACTATGTTTCGAGTTGGCGACGCCCGTTTACTAATTACATAATATTGTTAAGTAAGAATGGTCTACCTAAACTCGTATTCCAAATTTCACTTCTCTAGCTCTCATGGAACTCAAGATCTATTGGAATATACAGACTGAGGTCTAGTTATAACTAGTGAAGATTTTAATCGGGCTACAATATAATATATAAGTATATAACATTTCGAAAGTAATATATAAAGCACATATAACGCAATTCACATTTTTGCACGCCCCCACTGGGTATATTAGACGAGGTCACACCCGTCTAATCACACGCCAAATCAGGTTTCCACATTCCGCACACAGCAAAACCGAAAGTATTACACAAAAACCAATATACCCGTCCCAGTTGCACATGGGAATGTCTTAAGTGAAGCACTAATTAGCCGTAATAAATCGCCTCGTGATGCGCTCCAATAATTTCCAATTCAACTTTTTATATACAAAGTGCAACATTTACCGTTATACGTAATGATTTTGGTTTCAATAGCGATTTGATGTGATTTTTAGTTCGGAAGCAAGAGCTTCTAAATGAACTAAACAGTGACGCGCGCGTAATATAACTAAAGCAACGGAATTGTTAGCCCAACAGCTGACAGCAACAAAAATAAACAGCTGTTGCAATGTAATGCAAGCAAAAAAACAAAATAACAACAAAGTACACATACAAACACACAAACATACATACATACATGCGAGCACATGCAAGCGAAAGATATGCAAACAGGCAAACATAAATAACCCCATACATACATACATACATACACACATAAGCGCGAGCACATGCGTGCAAGCGAAATGAAAAATACACAAACATACATACCTACATAACGGCAAATATACATGCGAGCAAATGAGTGCAAGCAAAAGATATACAAACACACGCGCACATGCGTGCACATGCGTGCATACTCTCTGTGTGCCTGTGTGTGTGTGTGTGTGTGCGCGCGTAAAATTAACAGTGATTTTTGTTTTTTTCGCCGCTTTCGTTTTCAGCCAATGACCAACAAGGCGAGACAAAACAAAACAACAGCAGCAACAACAACAACAGCAACAGCACGCGAGCATTGCGTCACCGTTACACAAATGCAGCAACAGCAACAACAACAAGACGCGAAAAAAAACCCAAAACAAAAACAAAATACAGCGAAACGCTCGACAGAGACCCAAAAACCTCAAACAGTAAAAAATTCGCTGCGCGCATGCGAGCAGCGCAATCGCAGCCTACTTGGACAGCAATACATATGTATGTATGTATGTATGTATATAAGTGTGAGTGCGTGTGTGTGTTCATTTACAAAAATATTCATAATAATTGTTATTTACACAAATTTCTGTTAACAAAAGCAACAAATTGTTTGCATTGATTTGCGTAAAAATGTTTCCTGTTCCTAAACAATTTGGAAGCTGGCGAAAAATAAATATAAATTATTAAAATGACAAACACTCTTTAACAAAATTGAACTAGTGGAAGCTATTATTTAACATTATTTTTGTGTCTGTAAATCTCTATACAATAGATTTACATATGTATGTATGTATGTATGTAGTAGCAGTTTACTTGTAAAATTAAAGCCCTAAAATATTTTATTGGGGTATGTTATACGTACATATAACAGTTTACCATAAACAAAATATTAGAATAAATCTCTGTTGCCTTAAAAAAAATACTTTAATTTCACTTGAACTTCGTTGTACATACATACATATGTATACATAAATTTATAACAATTTCAGTATGGACAAATATTATTTACATATGTATATAACAGTCTTAGTTTGCATATATTAAAACTGGTATATACTGAGCTAAGGAATTATGAAACTTTGTTGGCTAATACGACAATAAAAAAATGACTTAGTGTATTAAACATATATATAAAAACAAAATTTTTAAGCAAATGCATTTGTATAACAGTTTGTCAACTTTGATTTATAGATCTAGATCATAAAGTGACATAGATCTGTTATAAATGTGTAGTCCACTCTTTTATGTATCCAAAAATACACTTTTTCACATATTTACACAGTCTCTACTGCTTCGTATAACAGTCTATTATGCTTGCTAATACTTCCAAAATATAATACCCACTTAGATGTATCACGCAATGAATGCTTATATGATGAATGCCTCAGCTATATAAGCAAAATGATATTTTTCCGCTTCATATCACTTTACTCTTGCGACCAAAGTCTTTGTTGTCCAGTGTAATCTGATTGCAGCCGAGCATTTCGTATTAAGACACTAGCGCGAAGGTCGTTTGCTTCATTAATACAAAAGTCTTTGTGATTAGCCAAGAAAGTTTAATGACAGCAGAACTGAATGAAGAAGCAGAAGAGGAGGAAGAGGAAGAGACGGCAGTAAAAGACACAGAACATGAGAAACACACACACATAAATGATAATATGATACTCCAATTTAACAGCTGATTCCATGGAATTGTCCACTTTTCTATCAACTTACTTAATTGTTTAAGACTAATTTATTATTGTTATTATCGAGTGGTGAGCAGCACACGCGAAATTCGTGCCGGCACCACAATTCCACTTCCACTTCGCGTTCAGCGTCACCTGCGCAAACTCAAAGAGCTAAAAGCGAACTGCGACTTCGCAACGCCGCACAAAAGTCGCCGTCGCAGTCGCCAAGCTCAGCTCGGCTCGGCTCAGCTGACCTTAGCTTAAAAGCGCCATCTGCAGAAAGCTTTCGATACCCTGGGCGCCGTTAAATAGTGCGCGTAAGCTGGGTATATTGAGATTTTGCAAATTCTATTCTAGGAGTTTGGCATGATTGAACAGGATCTATAGCTGTAGAGTCTGTAGGTCTATCTGGCTATTCGCCTATTAAAAAGCGATTATCTCGAGAACTACAGGAGCTAGGCACTAGCAACTTGAAATCTGTGTTCTTGAATATCGCACCAAATACTCTTTCTTTATTTCTTTCCAACATTCCATTTACACATCCACTCAGTTTTAGGTATCAATAAAAATAGATGTATCAGCTTGGTTTTTTAGGCATAACTCAAAGACCATTAAAGCTGGAGATGTCAAACTTGGTATTTGGAGCTTTCTAATAAATACACAGCTAGTGAGCAAACTTCTTTTCAGATAATAATTTACTTCTACTATAAATTTAAATTGAAAATTAGGGTGCATGCACCTTTGACTACTCTGATCATATCTTGCAACTTGTATCTATATCGTACGATTAGAAACAGAGTTCAATGAAACCACTTGTCATTAAGGATAGCTCTACGGAGAAGAAGAGCATCCTCTATTCCTAGTAGGCCTTGCTTGTGTATGTGTGCTGCGCACATTCCATGAGAAATCTGCTTTTTACTCTGGTCAGAGTATCTACCAGTCGTGCACGTACTAGTTCTGAGTACTCTTCCTCTTCCCAATCAAATTAGAAACATGTAATAGTATTATATTTTCATTCTTTAATTAAATCGTTTCATTTGTGTTTTCCAATTAACTTGCTCAACGAATTGAAAATTCCTATTTAATGCAATAAATATTTCTGGCAGTTTACTGAACTTTGCCAATAAGTGGTTCGCCTTCGGATTAATAAAAACTAATTGTTGTTCGAAACGAGCCAATTGAAGACGTGAAATTTTATGCTCAACGCTGCGGTAGCTGTTGCCTTTGACAGTGACAATGATAGATGCTTATGTGATATATACAAATATATATAATGTATATACATATGTATATCTGGTAAGCAGCTTCCGTCGTCATCTCCAATTTCAACTGCAAAGCAATATCCATTAAAGCTACAATTTAATTCCCTATTTCATTTAAGAAAATAAAATTAAATTCATATTAAACGCTTGTTCGAGCTCTTAGTTAAGCTTTGATAGACTCTACGTGCCTCATATGCCGTGAGTTCTTCCAATCATTACCAGCACTACCAGCTTTGCCGACGTATGTATGCACATGTGTTTTCTGATACTCGCCCAAGTGGTGGTGGAGCAGAGTCTATTGGCTTTCAACGAACTACACCTCTACACCTATACTTCAAATGGAATAGATTAGAGTAAATATTACTATAAGTCATTGTTAATAGCTCTATAATTTTTACAAATATATTCTCGATCATCAAGTTTTATGGCTGAATTTGTAATGAGCTACAGATGGATAGAAAATAAGCGATAAACGCTTATAGAAGGCGTGGCAAATCGTAAATACTTTGTCTGTCTTGCAGTTCTACAGTGACGCACGTTCAATATAATCGAAGATCTCTGGAACTGTATCACAATTATAGCTATAAATTATTATATAAGCCAAGCAATAGCTAAAATCTGCAAATATAAATAGATTTAGTCGTGTTTTGCCTTGCGAACGAGTATTATGTAGTCAAACCGTCTCGCCTCCGCTCCGTATATAAATCCGACCAACTGTTCAAATATTACAATGACAATTCGTTTCGACTCAAGCACTCTTTGGCAGCTGAAATGTGAATGCTAATGGAATCAGCTATGGACCTCCAGAGGCCCTACGAAAAGCTCTCTGCGAATGCAACGGCCAACGCTAAACGGGTATTTCATAAGAAAACAAAAGACTCCGCATGTGGATGCTGTTTCGCTACCAGCACAGCGGCCGAGCGAGTCACTGAGAGAGAGGGAGACAGAGAGCAAGAGACTGTGATAACTCATCTAAACAGAGAAGTCGAATGCAAATCGAGAGTTCAGTATGTTTTGGAGTGAGCACGCGTTAGGCACGAAACGATTTAGATGCTCCGCAGCTCGAATAACGCCAAAAATAGGCAAAGAAATAAAGCGCAAAGCGAAACATAACAAAAAATACAGTTAACCTTAAGCCGGCAGTGAGTGAGAGGCGCGTTACACGTGTTCGATGCAAGCGAATAGCATACACACAACATCCACATCCACAGAGCCAATGGCAGGCAGTCCTGTGGAACGCGTTTCGAGCGTGCGTCTGCTAAGGATCCCGCGCGCTGCGCCCAAGATTGAGGCATATGGATTTCGTTTGACGCGCAGCAAATGGGATCCATATCCTTGGGTAATGTCATTCATTCGAGCTGCTTCCTATTTACTGCGCTAACTGTTAGTTTTTGCCTTCCATTGTAGGTGTGTGAGGTGGCTGCTGGCACACCTGCATCGCAGCGCGGTCTAAGAGCCGGCGACTGCATTCTGAAGGTCAGTCTGGTTTATGTAAATATTTTTCAATTTCAAATTTTGTAAACATTAATCATTCAGCTAACAACTCTATATATAGCTAACTTTTACTTGCACACGCAATGTGATATCTCTTAAAAAACTGATAATGTACATTAAATTTATTTAAACTGTTTACATAGCCGCGATTCGCCACAGATTGCTCTCTCTCTCTCTCTCTCTCACTCTGCAGCAAGTGTGCTCAAGTGCTTACGACAGCCGTTAAAATTTAATGTTACGTTTGCCAGCAAGCCAGCTGTTGCTTAACAGCGCTGGCCATTTAACAGCACCTAAGCAGTGCTACTGCTTGATCAAAGCACTAACAACAAGCAGTTCAATACAAACAAACAATGTAAAGAGAATACGTATATTCATATACATTCTAATTGTTTGATTAGGTTCCACAGTAAATAGTAATATATTTAGATTCCGCAACATATCTTCGAGTTTTTAGTATTATTCAATAAAAGTATTGTTGGTAGAAATGCAAAAGAGATGTACTATATAAAGAAGAGATATACTATAAAAGTGAAGAGATTAAGTATAAGATCAATTTTAACGGCCGAATCGATCCTGCACTGCTTGCTTATATGCTTACAGGCAGTACAGTCCTGAAGGCGTTCAAAGCTTAAGTTCTACTCAACTTGAATAAAATTAATATACAAATTAGAGTTAGTCGAGCATAACTCGTATCCCTTAAGAGCTAGACATACCAAATTTCCTATATTAGTGATCCAAAAAGTATACATAAACAAAAAGTAAATCCATTTTTGGCACATCTACATCAAGTCCCGTGAGAAATTCATGGAAATCGCTTTGCTAGGCTAGCCTCGGGTAATTCTCTAAGTTCTTTTAATACTTCCAGATTAATGACATAGATATTCTCGGCATGCGCATAGCTGACGTAGCTCAAATAGTCAAGAGCCGCAAGGATCAGGTGACGATTCTCTGCTGGAACAGCAACTGCCAGCTGGACAGTGAGGAGAACGTAAGGAGGAATTCAATGGATACTGAATATTATTTTCTAATATTATTTCCAATCACTCCCAGACTATCTGCTGTGTGCCCATGCCAATTGCCCTGAAGCGCCTCGTCATCATTGTGGACAGCATTTTGAGAGTTATCGAGTGCCCCGTTTGCAGAACTCTGATAACGCCGCCAGTTCTGCAGTGCCAGAACGGGCATTTGCTCTGCCTCGAGTGCCGCATTCGCACCGAGACGTGTCCCATTTGCCGTGGATATTTCACGCCGATTCGCTCATCCGTGGCCGAAGAGATATATTCCGTGCTCGCTCTGACCTTCGAGCGACTCCTGCCCCAAGGCAGGTTTCGTCAACGGTTTTTCGCCGATTTCACTTTGGTCAAGGAAAACAACTGCGAACGTTGCTCTCAGTCAAACAGCAGGAAAACATCTTCCGGTTCCCTGAAGCACGCCAAGTTCCTGGACAAATTCTTCAATATTCAAGCGGCACATCACATAGAGCCAAGTCTGAACCCAAAGGAAATGCACACGGCGTATCGACAACTGGAGCGGGAGCACGAAAATATTTCCAGCTGAGAATGAAAGAATATAAATTGAAATGAATTACAAATTTACTTTATATTTCTATATAAGACTTTTGTTTCAAGGAAAAAGGATTTTAGTCTGCCCATACCCCACTTGGATCACAAAGAACACTCTCAACTAGATACAAAATAAATTCATTAGAGAAAACAATAGAAGACGCTGTCAAGCCACAAACCACATTAAATATATATATACATATATAATATACATATACATATATATATATTTGAATGTGCTCCTCACATTCAACCACAACTGACTTTTCCATGAAAAATCACACTTAAAATTCACTTGCATGTTGCAGCACATCTCTGGACCTCAGAAGAAATTATTCAATATTTTCTGCTGTCAATGGCAGCGCGTGCAACAAAAGCTTCGTTGAAAATGCAATATTATAATATATAAATGTAATTATGTATAAAACAGTCTTGACATTTGCAACTAAAAGGAAAAATAAGTTAAAGCGCCTTAAGCAACAACAGGCTGACTGGCAAATACCCTGCAAGCTGCCTAGTAACTAACTAAACCAAGCTCCTCCTCTGTACTCTAAAATTTCCTATTGCAAAGTTTCTTTTAATGAATCATATCTATTAAATCTGTTAGTCTATATTAAATATAATGTACCACAGATTAAATTTAAAGTTGCTAGCATAACAAGTTCTTGAAAATCCATATAGAAATATAGACATTTATCTATATTACAAATACTACCTAAGATATCAAATGAAAATATTTAATTTTACTGCGGTAATATATACACAAATAATTATGTGCACTACCAAATCTCCAGCTCTTATAGTTCTCGAGATCTATGCTTGCATTTACATATAGACATACACTAAAGCCAACATTGACTTTTGGAATATAATTTATAACTCTAGACAGGCCAGCCCCAGCCTGTCTCGTAAGCAATACTCCCGCTTCGCCCTCTCTCAATGCGTACAGGGTATTAACAATAGTGTTGTCAGGTCAAGCTGGGCTTTAAGTAAGTGTCAAGGCAGGCGACGATATGGCCCCGTTGTAGTCAGGCGCATTCAGTCAGATTGGATTGGCAGAAGGCGTGAACACGAACCGCAGCGAACAATTTTCTACTGTCTGCAGGACAAAACTACGGCCGTCGGACGTCGCACGTCGTGCGTCGTACGTCGGATGATGGAGGCTCAGATTAAAACGTCATCAAAACCGGAAGTGGCAGTTTAATTTAAGCGCGTTAATTGAATTCTATTTTGCGTCATCCTGATGCGGGAATTGATTTTCTGATAATGCTTTCTGTTGCTGCTGCTGTTGCTGCTGCTGCTGCTGCTGTTGCTGCTGGCATCGTCAACAGTGAGCAGCTAGCAAAGGCTTCGACAAACTTTAATTACAGACTCTATGGTTCATTATGCAGGCTCAGTGCGCGGCGGCGACATCCTTCGCCGGCAAATGCGAATGGCGAAAGGCGAATGGCGAAAGGAAATTGTGTAAATTAATGTTTTTGTTACACTTTACCTTATTTCGCTTTGCTTTTCGCCTACTCCGCCTCCTGCTCCCACTCCTGCTGCTTCTTCTTCCTTTTTTTTGTGTGGTCTGGCATTCGGTCTGTGAGAATGCAATCGGCACAAACATTTTCTAATTGCATTTCATTATCAATCGAAAATAATTATCGTCTCGTTGTAATTGGCAAAAATAAACAAAGCAAGCACTTGGGATATTGATGGATATTCCTGGGGAATGGCTCTTGTTGCACGATTGGAAATACTTTACAGGTATGTTAAATATTATAGATAGCCATTATATTACCAAATATTATTTCATAAAATGAGATTTTTTTGGGCTACATTTAATTATTTTCAATACAATCAATATTAAATATCGATACTTATCGGTATTATTCATTATTCAGCTGAATACTTAGAAAACGATTTTAACTACTGTTTTGCTTGACATTCATGTGCATATATATAAAATTTAAAGTATCTAGCTTCTAAAGATCTTGAGATAGATGCATTAATGTAAAAAACCCATTAAAATGTGCAGCTTCTATGCCTAATGTTGTTATTTAAGCTTTCTTCACACACTTTTTACTCATTAACTGAATCTAACAGCCGTAAAAATGCTACATCTAGCCATAAAAAAGCTAAATTACTTAACACTAACCTCAAATCAATAGCTCTATGCTAATGAGCAGTACAACAAAGAGGCTAATATGTGTTACATGGCGTATACGTGCTCTCTCTCTCTCTCTCTCTCTCTCTCTCGCTCTCACACAATCGAAAATTTGGAAAATCTTTTAATGATGCAGCTGTTACACATAAGACAAAGTCTTCGCTAAACTTTTCCAGCTCTAGTTGTTGCTGTAGTTAATGCAGTTGTTGCTATTGCTGTTGTTGTAGGGAAAGTATAACGGTACAGCATGTGCGGTTGTCATAAATTTAATGTCAAGAAGAGCATTTACCTGCCGGAAAAGCTTCAAATTACGCTCTGGTAACAAGTTTTCCTTCCACATGTACATACATACATATATTTTTCATATACACATACATCTGATTCTCACATCTATAATACACACAGATACGTATTATAGAAGTAATTTTGCTTGATGGCAAATGGGAGTTACAAAAAACGGAAACTCATTCGCCTGATGGGCGAAACACAGATTTTAAATTCCCTTCTGACAATATTTAATGTCACCAATGAAAATCATTTATTTAATTAAAAATGAAAACGTGATCCAAGCCTGCTAGACAAATCAGAAGCGAAACGACAATATTGCGGCAAATTGTATGAAATAAAATTAAGAAGAGAAAAAAACCAGATGAATCGAAAAAGAGTAGCTCCAGTGGCAGTATGCACAACTAACAGTTGCCCTGGATATTAAGCCATAAGCTAAGTGCTATAAAAAAAAAGATGAGATTCATCTTTATATGAATCAAATACATTTATAATATATGGCGACTATCAAAATACATACTGATATGGCTTAAAAACGAAACTCTTATTTCGATATCATACGATATTATAAAAGTGTGCAGACATTTTGGCTAAAAATGAATTTTATCAAAAAGCCCATAATAAACAAAAATATATAGTTTAAATTTCAAATTTCTAGCTCATATGCTTCTCGAGATACACGCAATCAATGAGATAAGCAAAGAAACGTAGTTACAATGAACTGAGCTCTTCGAAGTCTGTCCTCCGTTCACCTGTTACATAAGCACACTAGAACCTGTAATACCTCATTTGCCTTAATGTGGTCCAGGGTATAAAAAGGTACGATGTCAGCGTAAACTTAATTACAATCCATAGGCGTGTTTATCATTCGAACATTGCTTTCATTTGCGCTTGCCCTGATTATATTAAAATGAATCAATGTGACTTTCATGAGTAAAAAAAACTCAATTATTAAATTAAAATGCGCTGCCGTAGCCGATTTTTTTTTTCAGCCTAGACAAACTCAATTTGTGTTAAGATCTGTTAATTGAAACACAAATATCTCTCTCTGTTAAATCAGCAAAGCGCCAAAAGAGTTGCAAAATATGCAGAAACTGTGCAACGGCGACATAAATTAAAATTTCATTGATTAGAAAATTGTAAATGCATGGAATTTCCACGTATCATCGTGTGGCAATCTCACAATTTGCATAATTGCTAACGGAAACGACAAACGCAGAGAAAAAACCGTTAGTTTTGCCGGCCGACGACCAATGGCCAAACAGCCTGAGCTGACGCCTAGGGCCAGAGAGCACACATAAATATGAGCAAAACGTAAGCGACGCACAGTGCGATGTAAATACTGTGGAAGGGATAAGCTGAAGAGCGCGCGGTAAGCTCTTTATAGTGTAATAGTATGTATGTATTTGCATGTGTGTGTGTGCGTGCTCTCATACGAATAGATGAATCGCTGAACTGAAGAGCGCGCAGTAAGCTCTTTATAATGCCATTATATGTGTGTGTGTCCAAATGAATTGCAGGGATCACTAAATTTGCAAAGAGCATTTAAGTGAAGAGCGCACAGGGTGGACAATGAGAGACAATGTAAGCGTTTAGTGTTGTTTATGAATGTTTGAAATGCAAATTGCAGAGAGAAGGACTAAAAGGGAGAGAGCGCGTGCTAGTGCAACTGTTGATGCTCGGACTGGACATGTACCGCAATCTTTTTGTAGTCATTAGTCGATTGTGTGAGCAAGCAAAAATGTGCGCTCTCTCTCTCCCTTTAGTGTAGTAAATATTCAGGCTTAGCATTGAATAATTAGTGAGAGAGAGGGAAAGGAATATATGTAAGCACATACATATAACGTTTGCTGATTAACGCATATAATTTGAAGCATGTTGGCTAAGTAGTTACGTGCATTTAGCACCGCATTGTGTAATTTTCATAAAAGTTCATGACCTCGGGGCGTATGCAATGGCTGCCTGTGTCCGCGTGTGTTCGTAAATATTTAGCTCCATGGCGCATATTGCTTGCAGTTTTGCCACTCAACAAAAATATATAAAAAAAAAAAAACATACTCACACACACACACAGAAACGGAAAACAACAACAAAATCGTCGGGCACTTGTAGCCACAGCATGCAGTCCGTTATATGACAAAGCGAAAGCTCCAAATTGGGCTCCTGCTCATGCTTTATGGATATTTTCGTTTTGACGCTGCATGTTTCCGTTGCACTGCTTTTAATTGCTTTACATTTTGTTGTTTACCATGCGCGTTCGCAATGGCGAAAGGGGTGTATTCGTTTTGTACAATGTAAGTGGAAATAGATATTTGATATATGGATAGTATGTATATAGATAACTGTGTCTAGCCTTGTCGAATAGGGTGTTTAAGATAGGCATGTTTTGTCGGGAATTAGCATATCTATTGCATATACTCCTCCCGTTTACTATATCAAAGCTAAGCACTTCACTCTCCAATCCTGAAGGTGTATTATGCAATCGGTTAGCCCCCATTACATAGTTTTTACTTGTTATTCTGTGTAAATGGAAGTGTCTCTCCGTGTGTGTGTGTGTGTCCTAGTACAGCAATAGTTGGTAATGAAGCCCAGTCTCTGCCTGCATATTAACTAACGAACTCGCGCCGCTTTTAAATGCATGGCGGAAGAGGGGTATTATTAGCTCTCCTCAAAAATGTCCCTGAGCCAAATTAGTGTTATTACGAATATAGAACCGTGTTATGAGTGGAAGAAGAAGCTTTGAACAATGTAAGATCATGAATATTATGGGGCAACCTATTTAAAAGAGATGTTAGATTGGAAATTTGTTTAGTTGCTGAAGAGAAAGATTATGAAGAATGAGAGAGATATATAAACGGAAAGAGATGAAGCAAAAGATGGATAAATAGAATGCCGAGAATGACTTGTAGAGGCAGCAAAAGAAGAAGAGGAAATAGAAGTAGAACGGAGAAGGAGACAACTGGATGAAAATATATGATTAAAACTATAAAAACTCTAAAAGATATATATAAAGATATATAAGAAAAAATAGAGAATATTACAATAAAAAAAAACTGTAGTAAAAAAAAAAAACAAATTTCTGAAAAAATGCAAATCCTTAAGGATATTTTTTATTTAAGTTATAATTTGACTAAAACTCTACTAATGATTAACCTAAATATATATGTATATATGTCTGTATATACACACAAATATATATGAGCTACAGAATATTGCCGAACTTACAGCTAGATTTAGAGTTGGGAAGACATTTTCGAATCACTTAGGTGTATTAAATGAATGTTTGGACTTATGGAACGAGACTTACATCTAAACACTGTCTTTCGTGACTTGGGCCTATAAAAACAATTGACTATTTACATTATTTCTGAGATCTATAGAACATAAATATTTGGCAATCTCACTTAGAGCTCATGGAACTCTCTCTCTCTCTCTCTCTCTCTCTCTCTCTCTCTCTCGCTCTTATATAAACTGAAGATCGTAGCTTTGGAAATCGTTTTCAATCTGATTGTTGTCTAGCGGACTCTTTGGTCTCTTGGCACTGGGCGGGTCGAAGGCATCCGTCAGATACTTTCGCACGTATTCGAAGGATACGAACTCGTTCAGCTGGCACTTGCTGTCGCCCGCATCGAAGGCAACCCCTGCGCCCTGCAGCTCGCCGGGTAACAACTGCTCCAGTTCATTGAACTTTTGCAGATTCTCACTGTAGCTTTGGTCATTCGGCTCTGGCGTTCCGTAGATGTTAACGGCGTCCGTCTCGGTCGCAGCTTTGGTCGTGTAGCAGCTGAAGTTGTCGTAGCCGACGGTCGAGTACCCGGCAGGTGGGGCTTCGCTCTGCTGCTGCTCCACGATGACGATGCAGTTGGAGTTGGCATTGCTGTTGCTGTCGCTGTTGCCGTTGGGCTGCTCGGCCAGGCTCTGTCGGTGGTGCTCCGGTGGCTCGCACTGCATCAGCTGCGTCGCCTCGCTGCAGCTGCTGCTGCGCTGCGTCCGCTGCTCGCCCGCCGCCCTCGCCGCCACAGCCGACTCCGAGCTGCGCCGCGCCTTCGCCGCCTTGCGGCCGCTGCAGCCGCTGGCCGCTGCGCTCGCCGACTTGCGCCGCATCAGGCCGTGGTTCTTGACGTGCTTGCGCAGGCTCGAGGGGTCCGTGTACCGCTTCGTACACCCTGGCAGCTGACAGGCGTACGGTTTCTGTTGTCGGAAGAAGAAGAAGAATCGGAAAAGAGTCTGTTATTATTTGATCTATGTGCATATCTGCTATAGACGCCAGCCCAAATGTATGCTACGGACAAATATGGCCAGGGCATAGCCCCGAGCGCACACAGGGCACAGGAAAAATGTGCATGTGGGGTATATTGGTTCTCTTTGAATTTATGTAACTATATGTAACTATATGTAACTATAGTTAAGTTGATCTTTATAGTCCTCTTTGTCTATACATTTCTCTCTCTCTCTCTCCCTCTCTATCTCTCTCTGTCTCACTCCCTGTCTTTCTATCTTTGATTATAGTGTTCTGTCAGTCCATCTTTGTTTATATTAAGTAGACCCGATCTAGACCAATTTGTCTTTTCATTCTTCTTCATTTAATTCTTCTTCTACTTCTTCTCTTTTTCCTTTTCATTATCCTCTTCCCTTTCTTCATCTTCTTTTTCTACTTCTTCTTCTTAATCTTGTTCTTCTACTACTTCTTAACGGTCTTATTCTTCTTATTCTTCTTCACTCTCTCATATACCATATATTTCTCAATTTATAATTCTATCCGTATATCTCGTAATAACTAAGTCAAATAGAGTTTCCGTTCTTCCTACTCTGATTTCTATAATTTTCTGTGATACCATCTATATTTCAATTTATGTAACTCTTTCTACGTCTGTCTGATCTCTTAGGTTAGATACATATATACAATTGTCCTTCCATTCTGCCCTGTCTCTATTCCATCATCCGTTTGACAGTCCGTCTATTCGTCTGCATATCCACTCATAAATATGTATACTTTCTATAAATCAGTAATCCAATAAGAGCTAGAGACTTATTTATCACTTATATATATTAGGTTTCGGCATTCCCAGAAAATAGATTCAATAATAATTCGAATCCATATGAAAGCTTTGCTTCTCCTCTTTAAAATATATGGATATAAGATGCTTAGCAAAGCGTTACAGGGCATCTTCTAGTCGTTCACATCCTGCTCAAGCACTCTCAACTGACGAATCGTTGCATGTTGAACTTGTTTATTCAGGCATTGTCCACGTTGACCGCGAGGCTTGCCGAATGGAGCAATATGGGCAGACAAAGCACATACACACATACACACATACACACACCCACAGAGACACACACACTCACACACTCGCATGGTATGCGTGGAGTGAAAGCAGCTTAAGCCTAGGCATAACTCGTTTAGTTTATTCAATTTCTCAGCTGGCGCTGCTGCTGCTGCGGCTTTTTGCTCTGTCGATCTCCGGATGCTGGGCTGCTTTGCTCTCTATTGTCGTGATTGGCCTGGGCACTGGGCGCACTTCCTGGCCACACGTAAAAACTATAAATCAATCAGCCGAATGTGCAGATGTCACGACGCGAGCTCCAATTTTTACCCAAAATAGCACGGCTCACATATGCTAGCTTTTGTCTATTCCATTTAGCGGGCCTATGGGCTCGACTAGAGCAAATACGACTTGAACTTTAAGCTGCACTTGAGCAAAGCTGGAGATGGAGATGGCGATGGAGCAGATACTGGAGATGGAGATGGAGATGGTAATGCGGCTGCTGGGCGACCAAATGCCGCGAGCATTTTAATTTCCTTTGACACGGATAGCAAATTGCTTGCATATCGTACTCATACACACACAGAGACATGTGTATATATACCGTTATATACACACATATACATACAAAGCAGGCATGAGAGCAATACTGGGGAGTGCTCGACTCGAAGTTACTCTCTAAAGTTTACTTTAAAGTGACTTGGTGACAGTCGTTCAAGCCCATTTTGTTCTTGTTCTTTTGGTATATAATTAACCAATTATCCAGAATATGTTCTTTCTTAACTAGAGTTCCACTTATACGATCTTACTGAAACTTTCAGGGCACAATTATGACATAGAAATATGGCTGTGTACCAAAGTGGAAGAATATGCTATAGAAAATTAAAATTTCTATATCATTCTTATCGTGAATGGATAAAGGTTTTTTAAATATATATATTTCATATTGAGTGTAGCTATCATACAAATAAATACCCCAAATTTTGCATCTCTAGTTTTTATGGTCCTCAAGCTATGCTTCAAAAACTATATCAATAAGTAGATATTTATGGATATTATGCAAATGCAAGCAAATATCAAAAAAATCTAACAACATGTATGTTGTCTTTGGCTTCAAGCAAATACAGTACAAGTTTCAAGTCTCTAGGTTTTATACTTCTCGAGATCCATGAGTTCATACAAATGGACAAGCTGGCAAACATAGAGGAATTGACTCATTTATGGCTTGCGTTACATGAATGAGAGAAAAACCAATATACCCGCTTCACCCACTGGAGTACAGGGTATAATAAAAAAACGTATAAAGAGGGGCAGTGAGACAGAAAGATAGAGAGAGGGAGAGAGAGAGAGAAAGAGTGAAATGACTACTCACCGTATCGTAGTGTGTTCTTTGATGTTTCGCACGATCCGAGCTGTTGCTGAACGCTTTAAGGCAACCTTTATATTGACAGCCATAAGGCCGCTCACCTGTGTGCGAGCGTTGATGAATTTTCAAATTTTCGAGACGTGAAAAGGCTTTATTGCAGCCCGGAAACTGTAATGAAAAGTGGTTAAAAATGGGTTATTGGACTGCCAACTCGCTCGCTGCACCCAAATATAACAGTTGTACAACAGTTGTCTAGCGGGCCCCACTGCAGGGGAGAACCAATTCTATTTTTTTTTGTCGACACCTTTGGGCTTTTGCAGGTGTGCACAAGGAGAGAAAAAAATAGCCTAAGTGCTGGGCACAAATCAAGTCATCCAGGCACTCGGGCGTGGCATCAGAAAATATCCATTTGAAAGGGAATCGAAAACTTGACACGGCCCACGAAATGCTATTAGTATTATCTCGGTTCCATTTCAAGTGCCCCAAGCAGCGCGTAGCGCTCTCAAATATCCTGTTTACTTAATGATGTTTATGCTGTCACCGAGATAAATATGAACTCTAGCGAGGGTCTAAAAATATGCACGAGGCCCAGATGGCAAAGGATTTTTTTTTGATTTTCTGTTTATTCAATTGAATCTCTTTTAATGAAAACAAAAATATTTTCTGTTTTTTCGTTATAGAAATAAAGAAAAACATTTCTAGAGAAACTGAAAGAATTTTATAATATGTAAAAAAATATTACTATAACTAAAGTTATGGAAAATCTAAATTTCTAGGATTTTATTGGAATTTTAATGCTACCAAAAAGGTTCTCTATCTATAAAAAGAGAGAGAGATATATATACCTTGAATGAACTACACTCGCTAGGATTCGATTGGGATTTTTATGCTACCAAAAGAGTTCTCTATTTATAAAGAGAGGGACATAGAATGGTTATACCTTGCATGAACTATTCTCGCTAGGATTTGATTGAAATTTTTATGCTACCATAAAGATCTCCCTCTATAAAGATAGATAGAGAGAGAGAGAGAGAGAGAGAGAGAGAGAGAGATTGAATAAACTATACTCTCTACCAAAAGGTTCTCTATCTTAAAAGAGGGGAGAGATAATGGATATACCTTGCAAGAACTATTATTGCAAAGAATTTTATTCTACCAAAAAATTCTCCATCTATAAATAATGAGAGAGAGACTGGATAAACCTTGAAAGAACTATTATCATTAGGATTTCATTGGAATTTTTATGCTACCAAAAAGTTCTCTATCTATAAAGAGGGAATGGGATATACTTTGCATGAACTATTCTCGCTTTCGACAATTTTCAGCACAAAATGTTACGCTTAATCATTTCCCGAGATCAGTTCCCAACTCACCGGACACTTGTTGGGCTTCTCGCCGCTGTGCACCCGCATGTGGATGAGCAGCTTGTAGCGCGCATTGAAGGGCTTGTAGCGCCGTGAGCAGTCCAGCCAGAAGCAGGAGAAGTCCTCGCCCTTGCGCACGTCCACGTGGCACTTCTCGATGTGCTCCACGAAGAGATGCTGCTGCACGAACTCCATGTTGCAGTCGGTCCAGCGGCAGATCAGTGGCGCGGCCTCATCTCGGTCGGCATCCAGTGGATCGCATTTCTTGGTGGGCATGGCAAAGACATCGTCCAGATCCTCGTCCTCATCTTTGTCCAGCTCGGCATCCTCAGGCTCTTCGTCATCTTCATCGTCGCTGGGCGGATGCTGTTGCTCAGACTTGATCAATTGTGGTTGTTGTTGTTGTTGTTGTTGTTCTGGTTGTTGTTGCTGTTCATTGAGCACCAGTTCGTCCAGCTCCTCGATCGTCCAGATGACTTTATGCTCACGATTCGGTTTCTCAATGTGATGCTCTAGGTTTTCGGTGGGAAACTCTTTGGCATAATCGTAGATCACCTCGTCCTGCAGCAGATTGGAGTAGTCTCCGTAGTTATTGCAGATGGGCGCGCATTGGGGCGTGCCGAAGGTCGAGTTCATCGAGGGCAGCTTCTGGGTTTGCTCCTCCTGCTTGATCGTCGTCATGTGCTGGTCGTAGATGTTGCACAGCTTGGGCGATGTTTCCCGAGTTGTTGTTGCTGTGGCTGTTGTTGTTGCTGTTGTTGTTAGCTCGCCGAGATTAAAGTTGAGCCAGGCATCCAGGTGGGGCGAGGAGCAGGGCGACTGGTTCTTCGACTGGCAGTTCACCTCGTCATAGTTGAAGTAGTCAATGTCCTGAGGGGCCGCCGGGGGCTGGCTGGGCGCACTGCAGGGCGTGTAGGGCGTGTAGGGCGTGTGCGGCACCTGTGGCACCTGCATCAGGCCATTCACCGCAGCATAGCCGCCGGCCGGTCTGCTGTCGGCGGTCAGCCGGGCGATGTCCTCCGGCTCGAAGCGAAAGACATCCTCGCGATTGAGCTGCGTGTACTGGCCCTGCTGGTAGGGCATGCCCGACGGCTCGGACACGGCGCAGACGATGTCGTCCCGATCCTGCTCGGCGGCCGCATAGCTGTTGTAGTCACTGAACGCCGAGGTGGGCGTCTCGCTGGCGAAGCACAGGTGCGAGAAGTCCGGAAATTGCATCTCCTCACACGTGAAGTAGCCCCCATTGCCCTTACCGTTGCTGCTCTGCCCTGCCAGACCGCCGTGTCCGGTCGTCGCACTCAGCGGCGGCGACATGAACGCATCGTAGCAAACACTCTCGCCGTAGACTTTGCCCAGGCTGCCCTTCGTCTGGCCGAAGAGCTCCTCGCACTGGCCGGGCATGCTCAGAGGCAGCTGCTGTGACTTCATTGTGCCAGACATGCCGACATCTATGGTTGGACGAGCGGGCTTCGCACTTCCGGCACTCGGAATCGAATCGAACGGCTCGGCCGGTTGCCAAAAACTACGTAATTCGACGCGGGAAATCCCAAAGCACACACACACACACACACACACACACACGCGAGCGTAAATCACTTTTGATTCTATTTCAATAATTTTTGTTTTTAGTATTTAGTTCTTCTTCTTCTTGTTGTTTGATTTTTCTTTTGTGCTGTTCACGCCAGCGCGTTGTATCTGACAATAACTCGCAGTTCACTGGCTGCACGATATTTAAATGCCCGGAACGAAAGACGGATTCGTCCTGAGCTGTGAGGCGGCGACGGCGACGTCAACAGCGACGTCTATGGAGACAGCGACTGCGACTGCGACTGCGACTGCGACACCCTGTCAAGATCATCGTTTGCTGTTGTTGTCGTAGTTGTTGTTGTTGTTGTTGTTGTCGTAGTTGTTGTTGTTGTTGTTGTACTGTTTGCTACTCTTTGGATATGATTCTCCTTTACAAGCAAGCACAAGCGCACATGTGCGTCTGTTACAGCTGCAACACTTTTAGTAATCATACCCTGTAATCCCCTGGAAGAGAAGGGGGTATATGGAAATCGGTAAGGTGTAGGTAACAGGTTGATGGGAGGCGTGTCTACATTGTCATCTCATGTCTATATTACTATCATGAGATATTCATCTATTATTAATCAGCATAAGGAGATGAACTCTGCTAGCTCTACCCAAGGGATCGTCTATGTTTTCATTCTATACGTTCGTCAATTTGTTCCTACTCAACTTGAGTACCTTAAGAACTAAGAACAGCAAGGGCTACTACCTCTAGCGCTTTCCTAATTCAAGTTTATTTCCATTTATAAATCATATTTCTGTGAAATAAAAAAATAATTGTTCAACAGTTTTTATGTATTTGATATAATTTATTATATATTATTAGCCAAAGTCGCTAAAATTTTTTGATAATTATAAGTGAATACATTAATGTTTATATTGACACATTCATAATTGGATATTCTTTACTAGTATACATACATATATCGATGGCCTGTTCATGGTATGGAAAAGCTCATTGAGATGGAGCAATAGGCACGGTAGTTATTAGAGGTAGTAATTTCTATAATATTTCTAAGAAGAGGTAGAAGGTCTGCATAGAAACACGATATCTATGTAAATATATTTATGTATGAGTGTATATATATGTATGTATATTTGTGCATATGTGTATATGAATCTCTGTGTGTTTGTATCTAGGTATATATGTATGTATACATATGTACATATATGAGCGTACAACACCGTTTACATCTATATATCGATAAATTCACGCGACTTTAGAGCAATCACTGGGTAACTGCGAGTCGCGCACACCCGTACTCGCGCACTCGTGCACTCTGACTCCTGCTGCCGACTCCACCCATTTATTGCCGAGCGGTGCGACTCGATGCGACGCTGCGATCAGCATACGAACTATATATGAGTCTTATAGAAATTATGCGTGAGCTGCGGAGCTGTGGAGCTGTGACGCTGCTTGCGCCTAGGCTAAATTTGCTGGCATTTCATGCAGATGTGCGTGTATTAAAAAAGAAAAGGAGAAGAGAATATAAATGTAAATATTCATTACTGGCAACAACAACAACAACAAACACAAGGCGAGAGTGCAGCAGCAAACATGCAGTTTATGTTGAGGCTGGCTCTAAGCTGTGTGCGCGCATTTATATTTACATTTTCACATTTTCAACTGAGCGCGTGACCGAACGGGGACCTTTTTTTTCGTCTTCAGCAGCGATCAACGGGTAATGGCACCGCCACAGCCACAGCCACTGCCACTGGTGCTGGTGCTGGTAGTGCCACTGGCAATGGCAATGCCAATGGCACACATGGTGCAAGTCTGTTTTAGGTTCCAATTCCTCCTTTTTTGTCGAATGCTTTAGCACTAGTTTTTTATTGCTTCATAATATTTTGTCTCTTCGGGCAGCGCCAGCAAATAATAAAAACACAAGTAGGTGCAGTAGGAGGTGCGCGACTACGAGATACCCTTAAACATAAAAAACTATAGTTTAAAAATTAAACAATAAATATGCTACAATAATATACAATATAATTTATACATCTGCTTAAAATAATCTTACTATTTTAATAAATAAATTCAAAAGTAAAAGCATTGTAATTATTGACATTAATAATATTAATAAATTGAATAGTTGGAAATCCAAATAATAAAAAATTATTAAATAATTATATAGAGAAATAAAAGCAAAGAAAATATGAAGCATTTAAAAAAATTAAAATTATTTTAAAAATGGATATATAAATAAAAAAAATCAAATTTACAAAATACTAAAAATTATTAAAATACAATTATAGAATAAATAAATTAAATGAATTAATTATTGCCTGGATTCGAACCCGCACCTTCGTCGCTCTCTTTAATCAGCAGTGAATGCGCGTTCCATCTCTACCCACGGCGCCACTCCAGCACTCGTTCTGTCCCTTTCACTCCTATAAGCTCGCTACCTGCTGACCATGCAAACACACATATCAATCACATTTGCGAGGCTATTTATAGAATGCCAATGCACGCACTGGAAAGTGTGCATGTGTGTGTGTGTGTGCACATACATGGAGTCAGAGCTTTGCGCCAAAGCCCAAAAGCTTTTGCCAATTGACCTCACGTTTTCTTTGTGTGTTCGTAATGCATTTACAGCAAATGAATACAAAGCTTCATTAAAGAATTTAACATTATAATTAAATATAAACTGCTTTAAATTGCAAGTTGATACAAATGGTCATTTATAGTAATTTTTTAGTATTTATAAAATCTATAGGATATTTAATAAATTTAATGCAAATTTAGGAACTGTAGCACCAAAAGCTAAAGCTTATCAACTCTCTGCCGCTTGCAGGCGGGCCGAGCCCTGTTAAAGCACATGAAGCCACACGCCCCCTTCTGCCTGTTACATATAATTGAACAAACTAATCATACCCCGAAATTTCCCATTTTCATTGAGTTCATCGCTTTTAGAAAGTGTATATATACATACATATGTATGTATGTATATACATATGTACATGCGTTGACTATGAGCTAAATTTATTAACGCAACTCATTTCCGAAGCAACAACTATTTCATCTGCGGCATGAGGCACACACATACACACACACACACACACACACACACACACACACTTTCACACTCCTGGCAATTGGATAGAGTGTTGATGCTGATCACTTTGCCCTGTCCCTGGCCTCAAGTGCTCCTCATGTGGCTTCGCCTCTTTTCCACAGCACAGATGCAAATGCAGAACTTTTCATTTTCATTTTCTTTTATTTTCCTCCTGTTTTTGTTGCTTTTTGGCTATATTTAGCATTTTATCCAGCGTAGCAAGCGGCCTGACAATATGTTTTTAATTTGCATGGCAAACATTTTTGCGATTTTGCTGCACTTGCTGTACTATTTCTACGTGTTTATGCTCGCCCATGCTTGAATCGTGGGTGTATTGAGTTTGATGATGCGTTCAATACTTGCAAATGGATTTGAGTTATCTGTTAGCTTTAAGTCGTCTTGTATGCAGCCAGGGAAGGCGTGGCAAATATATTGATTTCCACTCTCATTTCCCCAAGCGAGTATGACAAAGTCGGTTAGGCCTGACTGCAGCCTTTCTAAGCTGTCAAATTTGTTAACGTGACGCAGGTCAGAAACAGGTAATTGTGATTTATAGCTATTAGCTGAGTAGTTAGTCGTGTATAACTACATACATACATCGCTATATAGTAACTATTTGGACATATGTATGTATGTATGTATGCTTGCATATCCCTCCTAGTACATACCATTAATATTTAATTGAAATTTATGTTTTTGGCAAACGTCGCCTGCTGGCGCACGCTCTGTTGCCAATAACAGCTGCTGCTTTGCCTCAAGTCAATTCAGAAGCGTTTAACACTCGACATATAATACACATTTGATTATTTGTCATCTATATACATACATACATACATGTATATATGTATATAGTCTCTGCAAAGGAAATTGGCCACGCGCCCAAAACATTGCCATCTTTTCGACTTTTCCTTCGCTCGTTTTTCCTTATTTTTTGCCTTTTTTCGCACAAAGTGCGACAGCTTACATCATTGTTAAAATTATCAGATTGTAGACACATTTTGACATGGATGTCGTATGGCCACTTGTCCAGAAAAACGCTGGCACTAAGGTAAAGCATCGCAGCCATCGTCAGACCCTCGCCCGCGCTATGATCTCATTTCGGTCTGCCGTAGACTTTTATTGCGGCTACTTTGGCTATGTGACAAAAGAGGAGACGGCTTGAATTTCACTTGTTATCCACTTATATGTATATATACTTGTGTATTTTAAAATATCTAGTAATTCAGTTAGTAATTACAGTTATCAGACAAATTATTTAGCCTTAACACTAAAATTCAATTAAAAATTTCGCAGTTGAAGCTTAAAATTATAAAATATTATATCTATTTTTTGATTATCATTTGAATAATAATATTTACAATTTTTTAAGTCTTTTACTTAATTTGTTGCATTATAAAATTTTTTTTTATTATATATAAATATATATTATTATTTATTTATAGAGTATTCAGACTACGTTAGCTGGAAAAAGTTCTTATTTTCTATGATGGCTGAATGACGCGCGAAGCTGTCTGCGTTTATTAGGAAAAAAAAGCTTAGCCATTTCCGCAGACACATCATTTTTCCAATAATTTAAATGCCCTCTAAAAGACTCTTGAGAAAAGTGGATAGATACGTATAACAACAGGGAGACATGAGTGAGACGATTCCTAATTCTCTTCGTCTACCTCTATAAATACCTACATATGCATCTACATATGTATATACATCTATACTATAAGGAAAGACCAATAATAATAATAATAATAATTTTGAACATCTCTTTATATGTTTATCCACAGTGAGCGTTCATAATATTTACAGGGTATTTCATAGTCCATAAGAGGGCGGTTTTCTCATTCAGTTCTATGTGAATGGGTTCGCGTTGTCAAAATATCTATATTTTCATATTAAAGCAACATTTTAAAGATGAATAAATAAACACTTAACAATTATCACATCTGTTAAAAAATAAATATAAATTAAATATAAATTGTTCATGCATTACATTCGTCATCAATTTTTAATTCAATAGAAATTCATTCGCCTGAAAATGACTTGCATTTGAGCAAAATGAATAAATTAAATCCTTTTATCCATAGAGAGGGTATATTGATAATATAATTAATATATATTTATATCAATATCTATGTAGATTCATAGAGTTTAGTCAAGTATATGTTTATCAATCACACCATCTCTATACAAATTGAAATCCGATCAACTCAAACTTCAAACTTAACCAGACTCTTAGTGGATCATGCAATGTGTTTATACGACGAGACGGGTATATATGGCTGTCAAAATGTCAAATGATTGCGCTGACATGCGTGCCATGGCCGCAGCTAGATGCAGTTGATTCATTTGTCCCTGATTTGTTCACATTTCTGAAAGGAACAACAAATTTTGGAAAAAGTGTCACTCTGTCACTCCCTGCTCCATCGGGCAGTGCTACGACTATGACCTCTTGACATTTTTACAACCAAACAACGGCCGCAATGTCGCACATGTGCGACTGGTTCAAAGGTTCGACACCAAATTGACTGTATTTATAAACATCTCTAGCAGAGCGACAGCATAGAAGAAAGAAGAAGAAAAACAAGACTATTTTACAAGCAGCCGAACGCAACATAAACGCCCCCAAAATTAATTTTAATTATTCAATTTTTATGGGCACTGAAAATGTGAAATTTAAGGAAAACTCGACTACTTGTTAGGCGGATTTATAGACACGCATACATATGTATATCTGAGACAAAATATATTTATATATATGTAAATTGCATGAGTATAATTAAGTCTCGATTTGAATAAAATACTTTTGAGATTCTTTGATTGCTCACATCTCGAAAACTATATATGCTATTGACTTGAATTTTGAAATATATATACTTACATACCTAACAGGCTGATAATTATTCATTTCCTTCTCATATTTTATTTCATTTTTGTAGTATCGATAAATATAACATGAGGATGTTTGGTTTTTGGCGAATTGATATAGCCATATTTTAGTGAACCCAAGCCTCCTTACTAACCCTGTCAAAAATGTTCTGAGACAGTCCATCTTAATTCAAATCCATATCTATTAGATGCTTAACTTAGTCTTAGTTTCTGTATTGAATGCTCGATAAGCCAGGAAAAAGTTCCCACGCAAAATAACAGCAACCAAATTTACGACTTCATCGAATGAGAAAAATATTTACTAGTCAAATGTGTCCCTAGTCGAGGATCGATCGATAATTGGGAGCGGAAGTCCCTCGTTCATTCACAGCCCTTTCAAATTAAAGCAACAAAAAGACAAACAAACTGAAGCGCTGACATGTCCACATTCGGAGTTTTCAATCAGCTTGCCAATGAGGCGTACAGCCAAACACGCCACGGACTGCACTACGGTAAACATATGTAAATCTCACTGTGTGTGTGTATGTGTGTGTGTGTGAATATGTAGTCATAGTGTGTCACAGGCATGAATATGTGCATCATTAACACCTCGGCAATAATATGGAACCGGGCTTAGGGGGTTGTGAAAGGCTTTTGAAAGGGAAAGTAATTATGTAACTGCTACATATGAGGAATAGAGAATATTGGTTTAGAGCGAGAGTTTTCATATAAGGTTAGGTTGTTAAAATATTTTAGTCTGGAATTGAAAACAAGTAAGAACGTAGCAGTCGAGCTCTACCGACTGCAGAATACTCATTCACTCTACAAACGCTGCTAGTGGGCGGATGGGGAAACTTCCACGCATAACACCAGTGTATGCTCCAAATTTCAAATCTCTAGCTTCATTAACTCGGCTAATACCAATATACTCATTTCACTTTCGTAAGCGAGTATAATGTGTACAGAATTTCAACAAATGTTCATTTTATTTTGTAATGTATAAAAATCTTTAAAATAAAATCACAAAGTAGATCATATAAGACTCTTCATCGAAATTTAGTTGTTACCAAAAACTAAAGTCGATATAATACAAGCTTAGGATCGTACTTTGACCATCATCTGAATATGTTTTCTTGAAAATAATACAAATACCTTCTCCTGCCAGCTAAGCGGAAACAGACTGCGAAGAGGAAAAGGAAATTAATTGAGATATATAGATATCCATTGCATATTTGAGCCACTTCAAAGACTTACTAGAGTAGACGATAGAGGAGACAGAGGAAATCGGGCAAAAAGACTTCACGCTCGTTATTTAGAATACCCTTAACGATGCGACGGGCGGCACCGGCGCCACTGATGAGTGGATAAAAATCGCTGAACTTAATCATTTCATTCAAGTCGCAGACTTCGTTGTTGGTTCGAAGAAACCAGGGCAAAACCGTGCAGACGTGGATGTTGTGGCACTTCTCGAAGGCCAGCTCCAGGCGCAGCGCTCTCATGTGACCTGTGACCCCAAACTTGGTGGCGCAATAAGCGCTGTTATAGGGAAAGGGCAGGACGCCTAAAATCGTAGAAGCAAAGGTTTCAATTATACATCACATTACATAAGTTATAGTTGATGCTTACTGGTGCAGGAACTTATGTTGACGATGTGCCCCTTGTTCAGCTGCTTCATTTGGGGCAGAAACAGTTTTTTGGTCTAGTTGGAAAAATTAAAATTATATTATTTTTATGCCATACATAAAAGTTGACCAGATAAGAGCTATATGATTTGATATATTGAAGTCTTTCTAATTTGATTTTAAATCTTATTTCATGCCCTTATAAAATAAGTGTAATGAAAGTTTTGATACAACTCTAAACCATATTAGTATTATATCAAATGGCACATCTAATTGGAAAATATGATCACTCTTGCTTGGTCCCTCTTCATTTTACTTCTAATATAGCTAGGCTCACCCAGAAATGGGAAGTGAAGTTGACATCGACGATGCGCTGTATATCCTTGGGATCAGGATCCATGGGATTGTCGAGCAATAGAATTGCAGCATTATTTATCAGTATCGTTACCGGTCCTAGATCTCTCAGTATATTCGATTTGAGCTCACTCAGCTCGCTATAGCTAGCCGCATCCACCTGGAAAGTTGCTAAAATGACAACTGATAGCAAAGACTAGATATGTGTATGTATGTATATGGTTAACCTTATATGCCCTGCTGCGCACCGGGTAAGCCTCAGTGATTTGTCGCACTGTTTCTTCAGCGCCCTCCAAATTGATATCAGCTATGGCTATGTGACAGCCCTGTTTAGCCAGCTCTAGGGCTATCGCACGTCCAAGTCCATGAGCAGCTCCAGTTACCTGATGGAGAAATGCATTTATTTGTTGTAATCATATATTCTCCATAGAGGGTAGGTTCCAGACCCCATTGTAGGCATTGGTATATCTAAAATATTAAATGGTGAGACTGGATATGCAAGGTAGAAGACGATACCTGCCCTGAGTTTGTTGTTATACAGAGTGTACTGAATCTTTAGGTATTCACATATTTACAAGTATGTCCGTCTGAGTCTATAGACTAGATATAGTAGCTAAAGCGGATTCACACAAAATTAGCGCTCAGTTAAAAAGTGCTTCAAGTGGATCAATATTTTAATATAAATCGAAATCAAAGTTTGACTTTTTCAAGTATTTCAGGCACGTTTCAAGATCTTGACTCACCACAGTTCATATAAAAATTCTTCTCAAGTCTTCACTTGTATTATAATTTGAAATCCGCATAAATCTTACTTGCAAAGAAAAGAATGAATGAATGATCACAAACATCGCTTCAATTGTGAGTAATGCGATTTTGAATTATCTTTTCAAAATTAGCATAAAATTGCAGAAAAGACAAATGGTCAATTCAGAGTGAATGACCAGAGAAAAATTAGCCAAGCTGTGAATTTCGAATGTGAGTTGCAAATAAATTGATGTGCACTCGCATATCTATTTATAGGGTATAGCTAGACGTAGTTCTCAAGGCAACTCGTTGTCTCTCCCCAATAAAACAAACATAATTATATAGGCGGCTAACTGGCTTTGATCTCTGCTCTTAAATGTTGTGGGTATTTTGTATTCCATATGCCTTAACAGGTGTGTAATTGGCTTAGAAACAAATGTTATTCGACTTAGAGTCGACTTATATATTCTAGCGTATATACTGTGAATCCATTAAAAGTAGCTATAATATAACCGACTAAATGTCGCAGGTGAGACTTTTGAGCCGATATATAAGTGCACTCTATAGAGTCAAATGCGAGTCAGTCTCGACCTCGAGAGCTATTAATGCTAGAGGAATGAATCTTAGCGTATATATTCCCGTTTACAAAATAATATTGAATTTCTTATTGATTTCAACCCATTATCTGACTATGGATCAAAACTGAGATACTACTTGTAGAGTGAGATCCTTGAACAAACCATGTGATGATTTAACTATGTAGTACAGTCTGGAAATTTGCTAAACTCCGATATATCAATGTCAGTTGCATGTACGGAAAGTTCTTTGAGAGTGGTAGATCTAACTAGGCAAAGAACAATGATCGTATCTATTTGCGAAATTATATATGTAAGTATGTATGCATTTATCTATGTATGTATGCAAATAGTCAGGAATGATTGTAGCTCTGCATTGCGCTTATCCCAAGGGCATATCACAATCACTCATTATATTATATTATATTATATTATATTATATTATATTATATTATATTATATTATATTATATTATATTATATTATAATATATTATATTATATTATATTATATTATATTATATATTATTATTCGATTATTGTCCTTTACACTTTATTTCACACAAATTTCGTTTCACTCTTCACACATACCAAAGCCACTTCGTCTTTGATGCTTTTCGTAGACTTCAATCGTAGGACAACTTGGTATATCTGGAATATCAGTGCAATCAGCAGCAGCAGAGGTGTGATAAACAGCAGCAGCATCACGGCCGTGAAAGCCTGCAGCCTAATCAGAGTATTTGGGAGCGCCATGATTCGACTGCCAGAGAACTTTTAGGCTCCGAGCAGCAACGCGTTCACTTGACGACTGTTTCGCGGTCTTCAAGCAGTGCTGAAAAAGCTCAGAAGTTGGCATACTGACAAAACCTGATCTCCAATGCAAACCTGAATATAATTATCATTTAACAAACTAATTGCAAATTTATTTTATGGAGTCAAAGTTCGTTCAAGAAATCCAGATTTAATTACTTAAATACGCTTTGAAAAACTGGCTCTATAGTTTTGGATACCATGTGCGTTACGCTGTCTCAGCTTCTAATGAGAGAGAAAGAGCAAAAAGTAAATAAGAATTTCAATTTAATAGCCTGATTACCATGCAAGATTTTATATTGGAAACTTAATTGTCTCAAGAGTTAAGTGAGGTATTCTAGCCTCAGCACACTTATGTCCCATTATTGATTCGGTTAGGATTATACGAACAGATAAATACAAGTGCTTGAGATGCTGTTGCAGCAGCTAAACCTACCTCAATTATTCGAAACCTGTTCAGTTTCAATTTTCGTTATCAATAACATTAATGTCTTCGATTGTAATTAAGATCGTTTTTATGAATTTTTGTGATGATGTAGAGGAAGGCAAAGAGAGAGAGCGAGAAAGATTTTTAAAAATTCCTTCAAGTTTATCAAACATTCTTTGGTACCTCAAAGTCTGGCTTAGCAAGTCGACTTTGCAAGGCAGCAAAGACCCAGCGCACCTTCTGCTCAGAGCTCATCTTATATGCTTGATTGGCAGAGTTTCCCACGGCTAGGCAAAGGCTGTCTCGGCAGCTGCTGCAGGAAAGCGAAAGTGTTAAGCTGAGTGCTTGGAAAACGTTAATCTTAATTACTTTTTTTTTTAACATGTTCACTGAGTAACCCAGAAAAAGACCAAGCGTAACGTGGGTGAGGCAATTTCTCAGCGTCGCTGTCAACACCAATTCCTAAGTGCTGCAGCAGGTCACGAGTGGCTGCAGCGTCTAATCAGACAGCGGCATAATATCCTGCTGATCCTTTCTCCACAGCGCGAGAGCTCTAGGCAGAGGTATGAAACATATGTTTTAGTTTAGAATAGAAAAAAAATGAGAAAACTGAAATAGTCATAAAAAAATGAAAATAATAAAAGCAAAACCAAAGTAAATAAATTAGCTCTGGGGCAATTAAGAGCCAAGCAATGGGGTATCAACGACTACGCAATGCTCGTGCACGCATGCAATGATTGGAAAACTAAAATTTTAAGGCACTTTTCCAGTCAGTTTAATGGGAGTTTATACTTAGCTTTTACATCTTATGAGTTCTGCAAGATGTACTTGGAACAAGATTGGATAACTTTGTATATGTATTTATTATGGGTATTCATTTGTAGAGCAGCTGAAGTCGAGTATTCATAGTAAATTACAGGTCTCTATAAACGATAATCGATATATATTAATTAACAATAATCAATTATTATAATCGATCAGAGTACAAGTATACCTGGTTTATAATCGATCTGTAGTGATATTCAACTCGTCTATATATAGTGAATTCCATAAACATTTTCATCTAGATCAATTATATTCTATAGTATATATACTTTACAGTATATATACTATACTATAGTATAAATACATATACATTAACTGCCTAGCTTCTAGTCTACTCGAGCGTTAGATTGATAGAAAAGCAACCAATAGACTCTCCTCACTAAACGAACGAGTATGTATATAAAACACAACAACTACTTAGCAACCTGATACAGCAGGACTGGCAGGACGAACGGGACAGACTGAAACGGCAGCTACGTGGTAGCTGCTGAGGGACATGATGATGCTACTGCAAGGCACTTGCAGCAATGCAAATGCAATTGTGAATGTGATTGTGTAAGTGAGTGTTTCGTTTGGGTACAATGATAATATTTTCTCACGCAACAGGAGCTGCAGCAGGAGCAGGAGCAGCAGCAGCAGCAGCAGGAGCAGGAGCAGCAGCACTTGAACAGACAGTTGAATGTCATAATTTAACAGTTTGAAATGTGTGGCTTGTTGCTAGGATATGTGTTTTGGAAACAGCACAGCTGGCACAGCTCCTGTTCGCGCTGTCTGTTTAGCTAAGGATTCCCTTCAATGCTGCTCTTTTCTCTCCCGCATTTTTATTTATGTAGAGCACTGAATGCCACAGGAAGGCGTATATAATGTTTATTAGTAACATGGGTTCAAAAAACCCTAAAAACAAAAAACAAAAATTACTTTTCTCTTGATGTTTACACATTGAAATGGTTAGAGGGGGAAACTTGGATGGGCCTGCATTGATTGTAAGCTAATAGCTAGGATCAAATCACGAAATGAAATGAAATGCTGAAATACCTTGATATTCAAAGAGAAATCTTTTGATATCACTTTTTTCTGATATAATATTTCCTTAGTAGATCCTATGATGGATAATTTAAGATAAATTTTGACAGTATCTGACGTACTTTCACATCTTCTGAGCTACTGCGATAAATCCTTTAGTTACTTCGTATAACTACACTAAAAATTCAATGAAATATATATTTATCCCAATAGTATTCTATCAATTTAAAGGCAAAGTCAATGTCTATTCTCTCTTCCATTTGCCACCTTGCCAGCGCATATATATACAGAGGGAAAGAAAAAAGTTTGTACTTGAACCGCAGTATGGGGCCAAAAGTGATCTTCATATCGAGTGGCTTGCCTTGCGCCGCTCGCTCCGCCTGCGCCTATTTTTAGAGCGAGTTTTTTAGAGTTCACAAAACGGAGGAATCTTTTCGTATAATAAGTTCATAAATAGTCCATTTTAAGTTGACATTTTGACAAGTGGAAATTAATATTACGAGCGCAACAGAAATGATGAAAGCGAAAAGGTAAAATTGGAGTAGCTAGGTGTGCCAGACTTTGAGATATCCCTTATCTAAGAATTTTATATTAGAAATTGTATTTGCTTAAATAATTACTAGTAAAAAATTATTACTAGAATTTCTATACCAATATATCATTCATTTGACATCAATATATAATGTATTTGGATAGAGAGATTAGATGTTCCTGAATTCATTTCAATATTGTAGTTTGTGTGTGTTTCCCTTTCATAACTTCACAAAGTCAGCATACCCTCTTCGAAAGGGGTACACACAGCTGTATAAGTATAGATCTAGTCATATACAGTTTAATATAAAAAAGATTTTCACATAGTAGAAGCAACCATGCATAAGAATATGATAGAATCGATGAGCTGCAGTCATAAGAAATTATTATTATTATTATTATTTTTTTTTTTTTTTTCATTCATTGTAAGGAAACATGTGAAAACAAATATAGGATGCTATGTATAAAAATTAAAAATGAATTTAAAAAATGAATATAAATATGTTAAACTTAAAAAAATAAAAATAAAAATATGTAATCAAAAAATTTTATTTAAAAAGTAAGAAATATTAATAAAGACACAAAAAAAATCTTAAAAATGTAAAAACAAATTTTTAAATGTAAAAAGTTTTTTAATATGATCAATTAAAATAGTTTAAAAAATTTTAGCATAAAATCAACAATACAGAAAATAATAAAATAAAATAAAATAAACTAGGAAAAATATTAAAAAAATAAAATAAAATTTAATGTATATTTGCAGAATTCGTTTATTCTAACCTTTCGTGTCATTTCGTGTGCTGAGGTCATAAAAAATGAATTCTACTTTAGAGTCGATGCAGTAAGGCATAGAAAGACATGAAAGCGAGCACAAATACACTGAACGAAGAGGTAGACCACATGGAGCGCCAAGCATGAAATGTCTTCGCTCACTTAGCCGAGCTCCAGTGCACATGTGATGCGGCATAGGGCATAGCCCTAGACGAAGCCGTAGCCTTACCCGTAGCCGTAGCCATGGTAGAGGATGGGGTTGAATGACAACCACTAACAAAACAATAAACAACAAAAATACACCATATTCCGAAACAGTGCAAATCCCAAAACAATGTTTGAAATATGCTTATAGAGCAGACCGAGCAGATCGATCGATGTTACGAGCCGACAACTCCGCGGGGGCAACAACAGAGCAGAGCAGAGCAGAGCAGAGCGGAGCGGAGCAGAGCAGAGCAGAGCAGAGCAGAGCGGAGCTATTAAACACTCGATGGCAATGAACGACGACTGTAATTGTAACCCTAGCACATAAGTAATTAGTCCCTTTTATTTATGGATCACAGTGCCATGCAGCTACGCATGCGCAGCGCATCCAATCGAGCGCCAGAGCCGCCAGAGTTGGGTGTTTGTGCCTGGGCTTGTGTCTCGCCTCCGCGTGTCAGGTGCCTGGGGGTCCTCCTTGCAGCACCATCAAATCTAGAAAACGAGCTCAAATTAGATTTTATTTCTGAGCTGCTGCTGCTGCTGCTGCTGTGGCTGCTGCTGCTGCTCCTCGTGTACAGTAATGCCGATGCTTGAGCTATGCCACATATGCGTGAGTGGTTCTTTGATGGGTGCCTCAAGTGCTACCTGCTGATGTGGCTCCTACAAGTGAGTTTTGAAAGCAATTTTGAAATGCCTTTCAGCTACACAAATAAATACTGATTCTCTTATGGATGCTCTTATAGCAACATTGAAGTAGATTTAAAACTATTAAACGATTCGGTTAAAGCTTTTAAGATCACTGAGTTATCGTATGTTAAGTAGATTGTCGAATACTTTATGCCTCCACATTGCAAACGGGTGGAACAAATCATTTCTATGTCGATTTATAGAGTTTATCAACATTTAATGATCGGAATATACATAAGACTTAGACTAGACTCCTTCATGTGATCGACTTAGTGATTTGTAGAGTGTAGAATGACATCACAGCTTAGCTCGACTCACTGAATACCCAGCACAGGCCTGAGTTGAGATTATGATCGCTACGATATTTTATGAATGATTTTTAATTCATTCCAATTTAGTATTTGCACAAACACAAACAAATTTATACTCATAATACTTGACGTATAATTCATAAGCAATTTTTAGTGCACCTCAGCAATAACTCGGTCATAATGTAGCACAGTAAGTATATAACTGGAGTAGAAACTGTTTTACTCGTCATGCATAGACTAAATACATTATAAATTCTTTCTTCTATACTTCAATTATAGCTAACACTATAGCTGTTCGTAATCCTTATTGAACGGACTCTATAAGTTAATATATGGGATTCTATATACAAAAATAGGATAAATAAAAGATTCCTTTTTTTAGTATTTTTTTAGTATTATTCGATGTTGCTTTATATAAATAAATAATATGCAAATCTTAGATTACAAAATATTTCCTATAAATACATACATATATGTAAATTTGTAGAACCGACTGAAGTCAGCTATTAACTCTCTTCTTCTCATCCTCTCTCACCCTCCCCCTCTCTCTCTCTCACTCTCCCTCTCTCGCTCTCTCTCTCTCTCTCTCTCCCTCTCTCTCTCTCTCTCTCTCTCTCTCTCTCTCTCTCTCTCTCTCTCTCTCTCTCTCTCCCTCTCTCTCTTGTTCACTTCCAATAAAACAAATGTGAACTGCGCACATCGAAATTATAGAAATGCAACAGCATAAAATCCTGCCACTTGGTTGGCAATAGTCTGTAAAAGTTATAGAAAATAAGATGTTAAGGAAAACACACCATCATCATTATCGAATATTACCTGAATAGCCAAACACTCAGTGCAAATATCTTGGGCACATAGATCATGCGCTCGTTGAGGAGAACTCCCTTAACAATTTTTGCGGCCACATAAGGAGTGGACAGACCGGGATAGCTCTTGGAGATGCTAAAAGCGAATTCATCATTATATGATACACTGATTATAGATGATATAGATATATGGAGTTGCGTACCCCGCATCGCTGAGCAGCGGCAGATCTCCGCTGGTCTTCATCAAATAGGCGTTGGCCACGGTGGTGCGAACGTAGTCACAATCGGAGAGACGCAGCTCGGCTCGGAGAGACTCCATAAAGCCCATGATGCCATACTTTGTGGCTGTATAGATGCCAGCACCAGGAAGCGGCACGAGTCCTATATAGGTTATGAATAGACATTAATATATTTCATATACATATGATTAAATTTTAGTTTCATTTTCTCTTCAGACTGACCTGCCAGTGCATTGATTGCCACCAAGTGTCCAGACTTTCGTGTTATCATCTTTGGCAAAAACTCTTTTGTTGTCTAAAATAAATGCATTCAATTAATTGATTGATTGATATACGTTAAATATGGCACATATGAGAAGATGTGTTCAACTAGCCAATGAATCAAGCTTGAAGAAAGATGTGCGATACGTAAAACCATTTGAGATTGGATGTTATTGCTGATTATATTTGGCAGCTTCATTCTTGTCATTATCTATGAAGTACCTTATCAAGAAGTTGAAAGTTAGAAGATAGCGTTCCATCAGATATAATATATAATCGAACTCTCGCATGATCGATAAATTGATTTAAGGTCATTGCTAGATGAGCAGACTTTGCTATAGGAAATGGTATCACTCCATATTAAATATACACATACAACATTATTTATGATATGTATAATCGCTTGAGAGGTGAATTGAGTAGATTGCATTGGGGCAGGGCGAAGATTCTACTTCGATAAAATATAAATAGAATGACATCATAATATGTAAAATATAATATACATTGTATATGCTGGAGATCAGATCGTTTACAGAGCCATCAAGTGTTATATATACCTGACCCTAAGGATCGCAGCTAATGAGTAAAAGTACATATATGATATATCTTCCACAGTTATACTACTTACGGGCCTACGATCACAGTTGACTCTATAATTCACTATATATTCTCGACTCCTGAATCAAAAGTTTCTATTATGAGCAGCTAGATAGACCTTGCTCTTCATCTTCAAAGAAGCTCGCATATAAACCTATCCGAATGCATATAAAACCCACCATAATATAGGAGCCCAGATTAAGCTGCAGTATAGTGTCGATCTCATCGCTTTTCAGGTTCGGCGTCGATGTCATTGGCATCAGCGAAGCATTGTTGACCAGAATTTCGACAGGTCCCAGCTCCTTTTCCACCTTAACAGCCATCAATTGCAGTTCGCGTGGCGATGAGACATCGTTCTGCAAAAGCAATTTCGATCGATCATTGAAATGATCTCATTCCCTGTGAATATCACTTACCTTATATGCCTTGGCCATGCAGCGCGGAATTTTCGATAACAGCTCCACTGTCTCGTAGCAGCCTTTCGAATTGACATCAACCACAGCCACTTTGCAGCCTCGTCTCGCCAGCTCCAGGCAGATCTCGCGACCCAAGCCACTGCCACCGCCAGTTACCTGAAAAGTTTATCATTTGAGTTAGACAAGTTGATGAATGAATCGGGTTGAATATAAGAAATCCCTTTTTAAAATTGTAAAAAATAAAAATATTTAATTTCTTAGATATGGTTTAGGTATTTTAAGATTTTGCCGAAAGAGTCTTAATGGATATCTGATTCTTTTCTATAGAAAGAATTAAAAAATTTGTATAAACAATTTTTTGTTATACAATTATCATTTGCAGACAGAGATAGAACTCAGTGGGATAGGAGGAGGTGAGGGTATAAGGCAGCTGAATACTAAATTCAAAGGATGATTTTTATGATAAATACGATTTATTTGAAAATTTAAAAATGGAAAAGAAGTCATAAGATAAGTAGTTTCAGGAACGGTTCGAATTCGTCTATAAAAACTTAAGAAACAGACAGAACTTAGAGAGCATGAGTCATAGAACTCATTTGCTTTAAGACTCTCATGGAGCATGTTAAAAATCTTGTAAATAAGTCAACTCAAACTACTGTTTACAACTATTATTGACATTTTTGTCTACATATGTACTTGTTACATACCTACATATATCTGGGTAGAAATCGTTTAAGCATACATATGTATACAATTGCCTTATGTATGCCCTAAAGCTCTCATTATGCAAACTAGTACAAATTAATTGGCTTTATTTGCAAACAATGAGCTACTCAGCTACGGCATTTACATACAGCTATATTGTATGTGTGTGTGTGTGTGAGTGTGTTTAAATATCCAAAAACTGATTATGTTTGATTTAAGTCTAGCCCGTAATTAAAATGATGTGACCCCCATTGGCGGAACGTCAATTGAACACTTGAACTGTAATAAACTGAATTTTTATTAAATACACAAGTAAAGGCGCTTGAGTCGGACACTGATCGACTAGAAGATACCCTCGAACTAGGGTTGAACAATAGACAAACGATGAAATGAAGAAGATCTGAGCAAAATGATTTATTGAAGGGATTTATCGATTTTTATAAAAGGTATCAAATAGCTCTGAGCTCAACTGGAACTGAACTGGATTTGTCAATATTATCAAATAGTGATTTTAAAAGAACAGTACTTATTATTTTACTTCAATCTAAATCTATGGATTTAGATAAGTCTCGAGCTTAAGTGCCACAAAATATACACAAATAAGGCTAAAGCTCCGATAAATTTGGAATAAATTTGTGGTTAAAGAAATATTAACTGAACCTAGTCGAGCTACACATATAAGAAGTAAGGATTACGATTTTAGGACAGTTGGGGAATGAATGAATGATGAATGCAGATATAGACAAAGACGAAAGATTGGGCAAATGCATCGAGTCGAGATCGGTTTGGGCATTAAACCAAATCAAGATACCAGATGTAGTGTAATGATAGATTATGTATTTGATTATATATGTAGATACCCTTGCCAGTTACGCAAACTTAAAGAGAAACACAATACCCTCGCTGCAGACTTTCACTTTTTACAGGGTATCGCAATTTCATTAAAGTAAAAACATAAAACTCTCTACATGGGGAGCTCTTACGGAAGTCTTTATCTTAATTTGGTATTAATCGTGTTATCTGCGTTATCTATTTTGCTTTTTTGCGCATCTTCATTGGATACGAAATTTTGTTATCTTTGCGTTTTCCATTGCTGTTGCCACAGACAGACAACGTCATCAATTTGGTATGTAAACAAACACATACAGATGCACGTATGTATATATATATGTGTGTGTGTGTGTGTGTGTTTGTGTGTGATGTGTGCATTAATGGAAAGAAAACAAAAGTGAAGTTCATAATCTTTTAAGCAAGATGCGAAAGAAACCTGTTTACGGCGCATTGGTGTGGGTTAGCTAATATTTGTATCTGTGTGCGCGATCGCCGGAATACAGAACAAACCGAGCTTTAATGACATGACGAATACCTGAGAAGCTACTACTAACGACGACCCACCTACAAAACGACAAAACGGCATACGAATGGAATTTCAATAATAAAGCACAAACAACTTTATGGACTACAGAGAGTGAGAGAGTGTGTGTGTGTGTGTGTGTGTGTGTGTGTGTGTGTGTGTGTGTGTGTGCACATACAACGCTACATACATACATACATCAGTTTTGGCAGCTAACTTGACCTTGCCGTAACGGTCAATTGAGGTGACATACGTTTAAAAATATGCATACATGTATGTCTTCATATGCATGCATGTATGTTTGCATGTATGCATGTCTGTGAGAAATATAAAATAGCATTATAAGCAATTGTTCAGGCATTGAAATTACATTGCTTGGCTTGAACTCAAATTTAACCTTAAATTCATTAACATTATAAATATAACATTTTATATAATGCACATACTATCTATGATATGATATGATATATTCGTAGAAAGCTGCATATCTCAATCTCTAGAGCTCGCTCATGTTCCCAAGTTTGTAACAAAATACTATATATTGATTTACTTTTTAATATTATTTTCGTTCATTCAATCACTTTAAGAATATTTTGTTTATCAAAAACTGTTGCTCTTCAACACTCTCATTGCTCTTTTATGCATTTACCATCATGCAGCCAAGTTCCATTTCTTAGTTAAACCAACTTTAATTAACCTTTAAGTCACAAAGTTTATAAACAAAAAACCTATACCATTTTTATATGATTATTTGTGTCATAGTGCTAGCATTATTCGCTTCCCCCGAGCGATGCCATATAGAGACTCATTTGCTATTCAAAACTCATCCAAGAGCGGCAGCCGCCAACTATGGATTGACATCATTCATACATCTGTATATACACTCGTTGGCTATTTAAGGTACGCACAGCTAAAATACTTTGTTTCGTTTTAGAGAACAAAACGAAAGCAACGCAATCGAGCCACACCCATTTGTGCTGAGCCGCATGACAGGGCTGACAGGGGTAACTCTAGTAGATGAGCACTACATGTGCCGTTACTCTAATTAATTTATCCATACAAACATTTGTGCATTTCATATGAAGTATTAAGAAACCATTTACTGCAATGTGAGTTGCGGCATGAAGGCAGGCTTAGCTGACTGCACAATGCACGCTCAAGGTGAGATGGGTGAGATAGCTTGTTAAACAGCAGAAGATGTCAAGGGCGTGCTGAGGGGGCAGTAAATATCAGTTGAAGATGTGTATATGATTGTTATAGATTATAGATGAGCTCACTTGTTAGTATATAATCTTTGGAGTAGGTCAACAGTAGCTCAGTCTAACTGTAAAAGTTGTACAATTTGTCATATCTCAAAATGTAGCTTAGTTCTTGATAAATTTGATTTTTTATAGAGGCATATAAGACTATATATCATCTACATTGCATGCATGTAGCTTCAGTCGAGGCAAAAGTTCCCACGCCGCCACGCCTACAGTGGGCGTCTTACCACTGACAGACAGTCAGACAGTCGGACTCAGTCTAGGCGCGAGTTCATTTCAAGTCTCGAGACAAGCGAAATCTGGCATCAGAGCCAATATGCTCGTTAGCCAGCGTGCGACAGCTTAATAAGCTCTTTTTGGCATTTTGAGCACACGAATAGGACGCCAAACACCTGGGCGATGCTAACTAAATGCCCGCCCACCTGCGCTTACCAGAGCCACCTTGCCGCTAACGTCCTTCTCCTTCTGGCCCAGGGCGAACAGGTAGTCCAGCAGGTGTTTGAGGAACACGGCGAACAGCACGAACGGCAGCAGGCAGAGGAAGGCAATAATCTTCAGATTGTAAATGAGACGCGTTGTCTCGTCGTTCCGCTGCGCCTGGGCCGCGGTGGGCGAGGGCGTGGCCGATGGAGCAGCATGCGAGTTGGGCGCTGCACTCGATGTGGTGCGCGTGATTGTGGTTGTGGTAGCTGTTTCGACCATGTTTATGCAGTTGCATAAAAGCGGCAAAATGTTTTATTTACTTTTTAATTTATATATATATTGTCTTATTTATTTTATCCGTTAGCGTTAATGTAATCGCACGTGCGTTGAGCTAGCAATATGAAATAAAACTAAAAACAATGCGCTCAACTTTTCGTACTCTTCCACACAAACTGCAGATCGCTCTCTGACAACTTTTTCACATTCACATACATACACACGTACGTACGTACATGTATATCGTTGTCGTCGAGTTATCTTGTTTGGTGTATCAAGCCGACAGCAAGTCGGCTCTCCTCTCTCCCAATGCCAGTCGCTTACAGCAGCAATAGGTGCTTGGCTTTGGCTTTTTTCTGTTGAGTGGAATTGATGGAATTGGTTAATGGAAAGAGAGATGCAAAAAGAGAGAGGGAATACGAGAGAGAGAGAGTGAGAGCGAGAGGGAGCGTACTGCATGTGTAGGCAGTTTCACCTGATGTCTTGAGTTCGACTTCACGAGCATTGAACATAAGTAGTTAACGAAAGCTCAACGGAGCGAGAGTGCTCGACTAGCGTATACCCTTTATGTATGAATAGATTTTGAGTTATATAAATCGATTGTTTTATAGATACACATTGGTAGGGTATATATTCGTATATCCATGAACAGAAAACTTTTATATATACCAATCCATGAATATTCGTTTAGTTCTATAACTATAAAGTTCAGATAAGTGAATAGATGTTTCCTGATTGGGAATGTTTAACTATAAAGTACCACAAAATGAATGAAATAAATGAATAAATGAGTCTTTAAGCAATCTCATATATGTATAGGTATGCAGACAAGTGCTTTCCCTTCCCTCTTCCCTCAGTGAATGGGTTTGTTGTTTTTTATTCGATAGTAATTATAGATAGATGTGTATGTTATACGTGGTTTCAAGTCTCTAACGATTAAATGTGCCAAGAGCGATGCATTTTAGACATAAAAGCTTCCTAAGTCAACTCTTTATGAAAACACATTTAAGCCCATTTTCATATGTACAGGGTATAAATAGAAGATGCTGCTACTTTAATTATTCTTGATAGTTCTGATGATCTACAATAACTTTTTTGGTACTTCATACAAAAATATATAATGTCTCCATATATGTATATACCTATATGCATAATAAATATATATTTAAATATACTCGTACGCCCTTAGCTTATCGCTTACTTGTTTCACCTTCGAGTAAAAGTTTGAGTTGGTTTTTTCGTGGAATTCACTCAAACATTTCGTATGGCAAACAGGTCTGCCAACCTTTCGATGGCAATGGCAATGGCGTTGGCTCTCGAGCTGGCAAAGAGAAAGCCGTTAAAATTCCAATAAGCGAGTCAAATATTGAAATGATATAAATATAGTTTGCATTATAAATATAATGCACTTACTTATTGATTTAAAACGGCATATGGCTAAAGCCAGACGAGAGACAACAAATATTTCGAAACATCTGCTCGCTGATCTCTGACTTTTCGCACATGTTCTTTGGCAGAGCATGAAGAGCGAGGCGGGATAAAAAAATGAATAATGTACAATTAACAGTTATTTTTGACTAAATAGGCAGACATATAGTAGATGTTCGCTATATTTAAGCCAAGTAGAACTTTATTTAAGACAGATACTTACTATGATGTAGATATAGATATAGTTCATCTTAGGATGATCACATTGAAGGTGTATAAGACTCAAATGTTAATCACATAAATTATTATAGAGAAACCAATTTTTCTTTGCAGTCTTTAAAAATAATATTCAATAAATCTTTGTATATCATTTATTAAATTTATAAAAACAGTCAAAAAATATTTAGTCTTCAGATCTATTAGACTAAATTACACATGTATACTTGTATACACATTATAACAGTACCATATACACATATATAAACACGGTATGATAGAGGTATTTATGAATACAAACTAAATATATATATGTCTTAAATATCGAAAAAAAAAAAAATTATTTGTATGCCAAATTCGTTCCATACAAAACAAAGTTTGTATTGTCAATATGTAAATATTGTGGTTTCCAACATTTCCTTAGGAATGATAATTGTAACACTTAAACACTTTAAAACTTAATTCCAATGCAGTAATACTAATTATTGTACTGTCAATATTCCGCATTAAGGCAACTTTTGAGCACATTCTGTAAGTCAAGTAAAAAAATAAATATTAATTGAGGAAGAGATTAAATTCATGGAATAGTTACTTTTTAAATTCAGCAAATTATTCACATGCTGACGCAGCTTTGAACTTTGTGGGTTTCGTAGCGAGGCAACGGCCGCCTTCTCTATAAGGCCCTCGATGCTCTGCAATAGCGTATCCTTCTGCTCACACTTGATGACCAAGCGATAGTCGCCGTCCACGGTGCGCGAGACCTGCCAGTCAGAAGGCACTGATGGCATATCGTTGCTGTCGTTGCTCTCGATTTCCTCTTTAATGTCCTGGGTCATTGTGCGACGATACTTTCTTTTGGCCTCTGGCCCATCGACTTCATCATCTTCCGAAGCAGCTGACAATGACTTGATCTTGTTTTTCTCTAGCTGCCGCTCATCCAGGTTGCGATCGCGTTTCGGGCACGTGCAAATCTTCAACAGCAAGATCTGCTGACCGAGTATATCGCCACTGCAAAGACAACTCAGATGAGCATAAATCGACTTTTGCAAATAGAATATTACTCACTTGTTGTTCTCCAAGCAAAACACTAAGCATGTTTCTTTGCGGCCAAAACACGAATTCTGACACGAAAAACTGAATACCAACGTCTGGCGCACGCACCCGCCGCTGTGTTGGCTGGGACGACTCATGTTCAGGGGCACAAGCACAGAGTACCTTTCGCCAATGCTTTTGCCATCAGCCGTGCCGCAATACTTTGTATTCGGATTCTCACAGCGCAGCAAGCTTTCCCGCTTACTCTGATCATCCACAACTGCAGGAAAATGAGAAACGGAGTCAAATAAATGAGGCTGCTTCTCTATATGGACTCACTGGGATCTGTGCTCAGGTGATTCTGACAGCGCAGCACTGGTCCACTGACATCCTTGACGAAGCACAGAAACGCACGCAAATTCAACGGTTGAATTGGCATTTTGATTTTGAACTTGGCATCAATATTGAACGTTTTGTTCATGCGTATGTACAACTTGTTCAATGGCTCCGAATACATCCAGTGCGACTTGGGCGGCTCCTCCAGCACCATGCTGAAATTATAGTCTCCATCGTTGTGATCCTCCAGCTTGGGCAAGGAGTTTATCTGTGTCTTGATATCCTGCAGCATCATTTCTCGCAAAATGGATTGCTGAAAAGTTGAATTTATATTTATTTAAAGTATATATCTTAACAGACATAAATATTAAGGTCTTGCATGAGCAGACAGCGGGCTACATTAAATTGTGGCAACGTCCTCTCCAAGTAATTAATATTAAGCGATTCCTAGATATGTCAACCTATGTCATATGTCTAGCATATTGATTGATTGAAATTAATATTTGGAGTAATTTTGGGGAACATCCAAAAATGTAGAATGTGTAGGCCTGCTCGACTAGCAGATGCCTCGCAACCGACGTTGAGCTGCTTCTACAGAGTTATCCTTATTTATATAGCCATATTCATATCCTTTACTCAAATAACCAAATTTTAATATCTAATTGATATATGATATCTTGAGCGAATGAACTATTGAGAGCATATATGTGTCTATGATACCCGTATTAACAGACAATTACACCATATTAAACACAATTCAAAACGATAAAGGAATTGCAAAGTTTAGTCTGAATCGACCTTTTAAACGGCTATGGGCTTTCTGGGCATACGTCTATCGCGTCAGCCGATTCATGGCAAAGGTAAACTGGTACATGCTTTGCTCATTATCCTCATCATTATGTTAACGTGCTTTGGACTGTTTGCCAATCGGTTTACGTTGCGGGGCCGACAGCGTTTCGTCTTTTCGAAGAAAATATTGGCGTATGCCATGATGGTGACAGCGATATTTACGAGCATTTACGTAAGACAGATATACAAGGATTATATGAACTCGGATCTCAATCTACGGGATGCTGTCAAGCTATATAGCTATATGAATATCACGGTGGCGACTATTAACTTTTTCACCCAAATGATAATGAGCAAAACGGCTGGCGAAATGATGAGCACAGTTCCCTTATTTCAGACATTGAACGAGCTGCATATCGAGAGTGGAGCGATAAGGAAGTCCGTAATGTTGGCGTTAATTAAAGTACTGGGATTTCCGCTAGTTCTGGAGATTGCCTTGGTCATGCAACAGAGGCGAAATGAACCGGATGCCCATTGGACCTGGACTCTCTACAAGTTGTTTCCAATGATTATATCAAACTTTTTAAACAATTGCTACTTTGGTGCCATGATCATAGCGAAGAACATCGCCGAAGCCGTCAATGATAGGCTGAAAATGGTTGTCGACCAGGTGAATTCTATGCAAATGCCGATAAATAGAGAGCACTATTCGAAATACTACTGCATACAGAGGTACTGCACCTTAGCGGATGAGCTTGATGACCTGGCAATCAAGTACAAGATTATATGCGTAAAGAGTACCGAGTATATGGCTCTAATGTCGCTCTCGATAATTCTATCGTTGATTTGTCATCTGCTCGGCATTACGGTTGGAGTTTTTAATCAATACTATGGCATAGCCGAGTCTGTCATTGGAGGCAAGCAATTCGATGGATTTGGTGCACTCATCAATTTAGTTTTTCTAACTATATCAATTTTGGAAATAGCCCTACTGACTTATGTGAGCAATGACATCCTACTTGTAATTCGAACCACGGGCTCCTCTCTGCAAGAGATCAATTTACAAAATGCCGATTGGCGATTTCGACAAAGTGTTCACGCATTCGCCCTTCAAATCAATACAATCAAATATAAAATCAAGCCCATGGGGTTGTTCGAAATGGATATTTCTCTCATGACTAGTGTGCTCTCAGCTGTAGCCAGTTTTACGCTTATACTCGTCCAATCCGATCTCTCCCAGCGGTTCAAGTAGTCAAATATTTACCTGGCTGAATTGCATCAAATTGCCCGACTGCAAATGTACAATAAATACAAATTATTTACAATCAAATTCAACTGTTTCTATGCACTTACGTTTAGACCTTGCAGAAAAGCCATCGGCTCAATGGGGCTGTAAATATGTATACATTTTAAAATATTCGTTATTATTGTATAAATATCCAAAATAAAGTATGTTATCTCTAACGATTATTTGGCATGCTTTGCAGCACTGAATTGAATGCTGCCTGTCGTTTAATTCTGATAATTATTAATAAATATAAATGTTGGCTTACATATCGTCTATGGCATTTCCAATGTTGATGCTCTCCTGCGGTGAGGAGCCAGCTGCATCAAAGGTATCCAGCTCCTCCACAATGTACGCGACAGGCCTGTAAATGTAAACGAATTCTAACAAACACAAAAACAAACACGCACACACACACACAAACAGCGCGTATGGCATTGCAACAGCTTGTGTGACGCCAATTCGCTAATGGCGATTATGTAATACCTTTTCTTCTGTCGAGACATTGCAAATACAATTTATTTACACTTTCGCAATAAATGTTATCATTTATGTGCCTATATCAATTGTATTTATTATTGTCAGCCGCACCAAGTTAACAAACTTCTTCTTCTTACATATCGTCAGTCACAGTGTGGCGCAACGCACAGCTGATCTGCAACTATCGCTTGCCGTTGCCTATCGATATATTGTATTGTTTCATTAAAAGCCTTCCGATCGATATTTAAATAGAATTCAGTTAAATTTGAATGCATTAACTCTTATGTGTTCGTGGTTAACTTTATAAAGAAGAGAAGTCAACAAATATGATTTCAAAATGTATTTAAGTTTATTTATATACACTTGCAGTATATAATTAGTGAAAAAACAATAACTTAGAAAAAAATATAACAAGTTTAACACAATCTTAACCCTTTAACAGTTAACAACATTATGATTACTTATGCTTAACCCTGTTTTATTGTTGTATCATCATTCGGGGCCACAGTGTCTGTTGTCAAATCAGAGACTGTTTCTGTACGTTTGTTCGAATGCCTGCAAAGAACGAAAATATATTTGTGTTTACAATACATACATGTATGCAATGCATACATATGTATGGTTTCCTTATTTCATATAACAGGTTCTTAATGGTGTTATATACTATATTCATAGGTATTGTTTTAAATTCATATTTACCTATAAAACACATAATGTTGAAGAATGAAAAATATGTCAAAGAGCACTGAAAATAGGCCAAGACCAAACTTGGTTGGATCACCAAATATTGAAGCCCAATCGTCTATGAAGAAAATACAAGAAATTTTAAGTTGACTATTCTAAACTGACTATTCCTAACAATTTACCATAGTTATGGGCATTCAACAACATTTGCAGCATACTCAGTGTACCTCCAGTAAAATCCAATAAAATGTTGCCAATACTCCTACAAAATAAATGGATATATTCATGCATAGCAGTTGAATCTCTTAATATTATCGAACGTACCAGCCTTCTGTACTTTTTCTCCTATAGTTCATTAGCGCTTGTGGAATGTATTTAATAATCGTAATCGCCAATTTGATATAACTAAATAAATCAGTGGAGCATATTAGTAAACCAAAAAAAAATGGATAGGCGTAGCTCTACGATACCTGCAATAGTATAGGAAATCGAGCCAGTGTATGACAGATCCTCCAGCAAGTCCCGCTGATATGATCACAATAAGCGCAAATATTGACAGCAGGCCATAGGCGACTTTCGATACACGTTGCTGTCCACGCTATAATATAAAAGAGATAAATATATATAGAGAGATAGCTCAGTCTTACCGATGATTACCTCATATCTGAAACATTGCACGATCGTGATGCATGTGGCGAACATGGCGTGCAGTGAGAAGACGACATCATTCAGCAATACCGGATTGACGCCGCGCGGATGCCGTTCGCTATATTCGTCTTGCACGCCTTTGATAAAGAAGAGTCCACAATTGAACATGCTGTACAATGTGAATCCAACAATGTTCAGTGTTATGAAATCAAAGTTTAGGCCCTCTACCGACTTGCGTCGGTAGTTGGTCCAGATCTGTGGATAAAACGACACGGACCAGGCCACAAAATATATCCAGCCAAAGACAATGGAAGAATAGATTATGGCCTCCGACTTGGCCACAAGGACCCGAACAAACACATCATCAGTGCTGCAAGGGATCAAATATATTAAACATTATATTTATATACATCTGTATATATTCATATGTATGTATATGAGATCGATTCACATACAGTGATTCATCCTTGGAGTTGCTCTTTGCCGTCACCTCCACATGACCCGCCGCTAGACCCCTGACAACAACTCTTTGTTCGGCTGTTATGCCCTTGCGACAGGAGAAGGATTCGGGGTGCAGATCCAGATGATTCTCATGTTGTTTGATCAAAGTCACATCGATATCTTCAGTTAACTGGTTGCTGTGGAGTTTTAAAGATGAAATTAATGCTGGAAAAGTAAACTTGAAGTACTGAGAAATCAAAAATCAGTAATAAATTAAATTGGCTAAAAATGTTTGCTCTAGAGTTTCAGAGGTAGGCCCTATAAATTACTCTATAACACCCTTGAACGGGCATCATGCAGTCGGTCACGTTCGACTTGTTGCTTATTGCATTAAGGACTTTTAAAAGTACTTAAACTGTCACAAGAAATTATATTAAGCCATTAATTTATTTAACTTTTTAATCGTTTTAACTCACTTTGAAAAAAAAAAACTAATACAAATAACTGGAGTCTATATTTCTATAGTAACTTTCTATATTCTTTCTGCAAGTCACTTGAAAGTAGTAAAAATATAATGAATGTCTAAAGTACTAAATAATAAATTATAAACAACATTTGCAGTTGAATACACAATATACAATTAATGTTATATGTGATATTTATATGAATTGCGAATATATTCAGGAAAGATTTAAGTTCTTGATAATGATAAAAGTCTATCCAGCCACTTTACGCCGAATTCAGAAGAAGAAGAATACAGAGTAGATATATGTATATACTCCCAGTTTAAGAGTCTAAACTCACCTTTACTCCGAATTGATAAGGTCTATCTACTCCCAGCTTGAGAGTCTAAACTCACCTGATAAGGACAAAAAAGGTCTTGTTGCCATTTACCAACACTGTCAAGTCGTGAGTGTCAACTGTCAGTACATCATTGGCTGTTACTCCTGATAGTCCAATTGTAACTGAAATGAGTAACAAGACAGTTATATTTTTGGCATTTGACTTTGTTGAAAGTTAATGAAAGAATTCAACAAGGCCAACAACTTACTGAACAATGCAAGAACAAGCACTTGCCGCAAATAACGAAAACGATAAAACATATTTTGTTTGTTTTTCTTTTTTTGTAGTCCTAAAGCAGTTGCAAATTAAGTTGTTCCATTACCATGTTCTGTTATCAACAGCTGAAAGGAAAGAGGAATGGCAACACGTCAATGACTAACTTATATAAAATGTAATGCGGTTTTAATAATATGTGCAAAAAATAAGAAGTAATTTGTAATGAACTTTCAGAAAAGATTACAAAATGGCTTTAAAAACACTCTTGAGCTGTTGAAGGGGTTTCTACTGTGCTCTACCCTACTTCGATTTTAGAACACCATTTGGCAAAAAACTGAACTTCATTTTAAAAGAATTTGTAAAATTTTGAGCCGGTATCAAATTTTTATTATATATAAAAACAAGATCATAAAATACATAATACAATTAAAGTTTTTAATAAATAATAACTAACAATTTGAATAAATATTGGTTCAACTAAATCAAAACTTACAAATAAAATTTAAAATGATCTAAGTACATGCATTGCATACTCTATGGGCATGGGTCGTATGAGCGTTTGTTCGAATTCGCTTAATTGCTTTCATTTACAGTTGTAATTCACTTTGTTAAGAACTTCAGTTCAACAACTTTCTGCATGTGTTAACCACACATACATGTACATGCACACACAGATGCAAATACTCAGTGGTATATGCAAATGCTAATATATCTTCATTGTGTTAATTGAGAGTCATACTGTCAATAGGCATTCAGGCCACAATATTTACAGGCAATCAATTCTCAAAGGAAATTGAAGATCTCAAGAACTAATAAACAAAGCGAATTGAAGTGAATTCAGGAAAACAATTTAATCAACGATGAGTCTTACAGGCATTTTCGAAACTCTCTTAAAGTAAGTTAATGTAAAATCTACCTAGATTTTTATTTACCCCACTAAATATTTACGTATTTACCTCCATATATAGGTTACAGCGTCAGCGAAAATTAGCAAGTACTCAATTCTAGAGCAGTAAGAAAGTAGCTCACTGCACTTCTGTTGCAGTGAAAACTGTTAAGCGGATTGAAATATTGTCATATTGCGATTTGGCTCTACCTAACGAGGCGTACTATATAATTTACAGATATGTTTATATTTATTATGCAAGCTTTGCAATTTTTGTTTACTCAAATTCTAAAAATATTGAAGATATGGTTTCATATAATTCTAAAACGATCTCTTGGTATGTATGTATATACATTACCGGAAGGCAGTATTTGACTTGGGCAAACAAACGAAATATAGACTTCGCATTTGCTTCTGCGATATGTCAACAATATCAACTACAAGTTTGCGAATTATCACATAAATAACAATTTTTAAGAACTATTATTTGCAGTATGAATAAAAAAGCACGACCTTTTCGCGCGCTCCACAGTATAAAAAGACCTAAACAGCTCGAAAAACGAAAGCAAAGCTTTTATACACTTTTTTTTTTATACGCTCAAGCCCAACTAACAACAATCTACAGCGAGTCGTATGGAGTCATAAACCTAGCACACACACACACGCACAAACATACACACATATGTGTGTGTGTCTGTATATCAGCACTATCAAAAGACGCTCGTATATAAATGTATCAAGTAACAAATACAATCACAAAAACTCATATGGCGGAGGTTCTACAAATCAAGCCGCCTTGACTATGACATGCTGCACTCCATAAAACAAGTAAAAAGTTTGCAAACGGCTGCTAGCGACTGCATAATGCTCGTTCGTTGGGTATTAAGCAACATAATATAGTATTATAGATATAGCTGATGCAGAGAGGATCAGTGATTCATATGCATATCTAAGTCTTATACCTACCTAATGTTTCTACTCTATAGATCATATAGATTCTGATTATGAGCAAACACGTTTTAACGAAGTAGTTAACTCCCTCTGATTTATATTTTATGGGTTATAAAAATCCACAAAAATAAATATTCCGATCTCTGCTTCTCTGCTACTTAAAATACAGTACTCTATTGTACACTTGCTTTACTCATGCCTGAAATAAGTTTAGTTACCTAAGCTACAGTTTTTATAAGAATTTCTAAATATTTCACTTGCCCAGGCACTGGCTTCAAATTTTATATTCTAGACTCTATAATTATGTCACACTAATATAGACTTTTCGCTATGTGAGCGAGTATTCAAATCTGAAAGCTTATCAGCCGAGCACTTATATTTCAGATTTACGTTACAATTCTTAAGGCAGATGAACGGACATGGGTAAACAGAATATATACTCCATATGAGATTCAACTGAAAACCGCTGTACTCTAAAAATATTCCAGAATGAGTATAAATTAGCTAAGCACTGAATATAATAGAGCACCTAATGGATCAGATAAAAGCTAAGACGAATTAATTGCTAATTGTGAAATGCAATTCATCAGAATTCAATATACTCGATTGACTGTCTGAGCGAGTGTCGTCTATTTTGAATTGCCTGTTCATTCAGATATTTGTTGATAGCAAAAGCAGATGACTTTGCAAAACTTTGTATACAACATCCTGAATATAAACTTATCAGACTAATTGATAAGGCTAATCGGTCTCGTTACAATATGCTCTCGATGCTGTTGTTGTTGTTGTTGTTGTTGTTGTATTGGTAATGCATGTTGCAATAAATTGGCTAATCAAATTGATTGCGGTAATCAATAAAATGATTCGAACTAAAACTATAGTCCCACAAAAGTTTGCCGACAAGGGAACTAATATAAATATTATTTAAGAATTTACACTTTATGGAAGGCCAGACGACTGTATTCATATGCATGTATGTATGTGTATGTATGTATATGGCTGTCAAAAATTCGCTGACTTAACCATTTGTTCAAATAAACAATGCAAATGAATTAGCCAACTCTGTTTTTTCCGATATCGTTTTGCAGCCGGATTAGAACTTTCACTTGAAAGTCGGCTGAGAGCGTCTGAGAGCACAAAGCACAGAAATGTCAAAGTATCTAGGCGACATTTATCTCTTTCTACATCTGTATACATATATACACGCATTGATTTCTACGTATATATCCACAAAACACCGTTTACGCACTTGAATATCGGCGATATAGAAAACTCTTCTCTTACAGCTCGAATCGAGAACTCGAAGCATGTTCGTGCACGCACAACTTACCAATCGCAAGCTTAAACTGTGCTCGGCGACACGCGACTCTCAAGATACTGAGGCGCCGTACAACAGTGCCCCAACACTTTATATGTAACGAGCCAGAGTGCTGTGGGCGGGTGTGCCCGACTAACAAATGCCCTAGCCCACAGCATTCTAGCACGGCCACGCAGAATCAGACAAATACCACAGACATTCCGCATAATCGCATACACATACCTATTATCTGATCTAAATGGCATTTCAGCACCTAGCATCAACATGAGTAAGCACATAATGTCACTGGAGCTTTTTATAGATTATAGAGTCGAAATGATGAGTCCATCTTCGATTTGGGTAATCATAGAGTACTTAGTATATATATTTCAAATTTCTTAATTCCAAGTCTTAATATATGTATATGAAATCAAGTATATCTTGTCGATGCCGATTTTAATCGATTGTTAAAGCAAACTGATATCGATAAAAATTCGATATTACTTCGTGCAGTGATCCCCAAGACCTTGCGCCTCCCTCTGGCCGTTACATACTTTCTGATAAAAACAATATACCTTTTTTATATAAAAGTCATGGGCTTAGGGTACATTGAAGCTCATTGTGATATTGGAGTGATCGACGCTCGGCAAGTGCTCGATCGTGCATCGATTGTAGCAGCTTTTGTTGTTGTAACTGACTCGAGTCGAGTTGGGTTTCGCGTATCGACATAGTACTTCGTTTTCTATAAATAATAACAATTCAGAAATATACCTTTTCTATAACCATATGTGCACAACAGTGCCATATAATTTTATAATGGATTAATTAGTTGATTGCCTCTTGTTGGGTTTCGAATCAATTGAATATCGTATATTTAAATTGTAAATAGATTTCCATAAATATTTATATTAGTCAAAAACCAGAATTATTAAATAATTTAGTATATGCTAAGGCAAAGTCAAGCATGAGCTTTATTCACTTGAACTGCAATTAAAGACAGTTTTTCATTTCTATTCCATTCGTTTTTAGGTCGAATCATATCACAGTTTACAAACTGATTGAAATTCTTGTTAGAAGTCAAAACGAACTACCCAAGAGTTGGGTAATTTCTGGTATAACTTATAGGGTATATATTCCTGTTGCGCAGCTCATTGTAGCTTATTCTGGCCCGCAAGACGATTCTTTTCTAAGATTAAGGCACGGCTGTAAGCACAAATAAATTGGAGTTCAATAAGAATTTGCTGAGTCAACTTTTTGGCGATTCTCAAGTCATCAAACACTTACCGATAGCGCTCGTAGTAGCCAACGATTGTGCCGAGCTCTTGCTTGAAGAGTCGCACCAGCATGCTGTCGAAGCCCTCGAGCTCGGGCAGGCTGAACATATTGAACTGCAGCAAGTGATCCTTCGAGGAGTCCGCCTCTGAGTACACGGCCAACCATTTGGGTATCTCTTCGAGCAAATAGGGATTAGCTGGCACCAAGGCGTTATGAGTATGAGCAGGCGGGGAATACAACGGCGCCTCGGGCCGTATTGCCTTGGGCGGCTCAGCGGACGTGGTATAAACGTAATAGGACGTTAAGCATGGATGCTGCCTTTGGCACTGGCCGGTATACTGATTTTCGTAGTAGGTGCCATGCAGCTTGGAGACAACGCGACGCCATCCGACTGGCAAGCCCTCGCGCTCCAGCGGATGATTCCAGTGCGTGGTGTGCGCATTGTGATCAATATAGTATTTCCGACCGTGCAATGTGTACTGCGTAGCCCAGCCGGGCGGCAATGGCAGCTCTTCGCTTTCAGTCAACGACTGCTGTGAGGACACCTTTTGCAGGGCGCCGTTGCTATTGCTATCGGCAGCAGTGCCGGCAGTGGAGTTGCTAGCCGCAGGCGGCGTCAGAGGGGGCGCGTAGAGCGACTGCACGGAGCTGGAGGCGATCGGAGTGCTGCCAGAGCTTCGGCCGCGACCACTCACGCTCATCGATGCGCTTAGGGGCAGTGGTAAGTGATGGTGAAATTGTTGATGATGCACGTTCTGATGTGGATGGTGCTGATGATGTTGATGTGGATGCGTAGCGGATGATGCGGTCGTATTGCTATATATAGGAGATTCGGAGCGCTGCGACTGCGACTGCGTTACACGCATTGAAGAAACCCGATAGGGATTCTCGTATATGGGATATGAATCACTTGAATAGCTGCCTATCATATGCCCACCCAAGTGCTGCTGCTGTCCAAGTGGCGCTCTGTAAAAGTGTAAGCAAAATTGCATTAAATAAAAGCTAATTCCACATATATGTAGTAAATACCTCATGAGTGACGCATGCTGCTGCATGGGCTGATGAAGCAGCTGAGTTGGCTGTGGCATAGCAAATTGGGCTGGCCTTTGTAGCATATTAGCAAACGAGGCGCTTAGTAAGTTCTGATCGAGATCATAGCTCGGAGCACCAACTGGTTGTGTTTGTTTCTGCGTTGAATAACTACGTTGGAATCCTCTCGTGGGCGTCTGGAGCAGCGGGGAGGATTGCTGACGTCGCATACGCTCCATTTGCTCAATATTAACATAGTTGCTCTGCTGAAACTGAGTATTGGACGTTGTCGGTGGCTGCAGCGTTTGCTGATTATTATTGGTATTCAAGGGCATCTGACTTTGAGCCCGTCGCGCATGATAATAGTCCGGCTGAACATCGCTGCACGAATATGTATTGCGACTAGAGCTGGAGCTGCGCGGCTTGAATTCACAGCTAGGCGATGTGCTCGCACAGCGTTGCAGTGATTTCTTTTTGGCACGTTGATTTTGTTGGTCTGGGTAGGAGGTCCATACATTTATTACCGGTATTTCGGGCGGCGTGTCCTTCTTAACATATTTTCCCACAACGCCTTCTTTATGTGCCTGCGATTTGTCTTTGCTTCGGCGCGAAAGCATCGTCGGTTTACGATTACACAGCAAAATTGTTAAATAGTTCATGCAACGCCGACGTCGTGAATTAACTTAATTATACATATATGTATTTTTTCGTTTTCTTTCTTCTTATTTTACTGTTCACTTAACGAACTACTAATTTATGCCTAACAAAAGTATTTTGGTTCATTCGATCAGTCGATGCGCTCACATGAACGAACAGCTTAGTTCAGTTCAGTTAGTTCGACTACAAATCCTTTTGATTAAATTTACTTATTCAATAAGTAAACTTTGTACTTGAATAAATTGGACACAGCTGAGGCAACATATTGATTATATAATGTAAATTCAATTAATATATTAAATTCAAGCTAACGAATATCAATTGCTTTGCTTTTAGATTTGAAATCTTCTGATTGGTTCAAAAGCATTTTAACAGAACCCCAAATGTTAATGTTATTCTTTGTTCCTAAATTTGCTTATCGATGAATCGAAATTCGTTACGTTACTCAATGCCCAATAAATGAGATTGACGTATTCCAATAGCATACTTTATAAATAATAGAAAAAACTAAGAAAATATATATGCAAGATCACTTTATTTGCTACTGCTTTTATATCAACATGAAGCTGTCGGTTATCTTGGTTTCAACTACATTTCAACATAACGAAAGATACAATTAATCTTCAGGCAAATTGAAGATACCAAAATCGTTTCGAATTTCTTCACTTTATTTTCGATTTTAAAGATTTTTATAGCACTCCATAAATGTCAATAATTTAAATCAAAACACTTATATCATGCTGAACAAGATGCACATTTGCGCTTAATGGTGTCCATGGGCCTCAGCCTCCAGCTGCTCCTTGGATTTGTAGCCAACTTGCTCTTCTGGTGTGTGGGGCCAGAAAGTGGGTTTGTTGATGGGATCCAATGCGCTTTCGGGGAATGCATCACGATAATCTTCCATGGTCATCTGATCGTATGGTAGCAATGACTTCAAATGAGCAATTTCCTTCTGGTAATTCTGAATGCGCTGCTCAGATTCCTTCTTGTACTTGGAAATCTCGCTCTTCGATTCCTCGATTTCGCAATCAACCTGCTGGGAAACAGTGTCCTTCGGGTATGGCACGGACAACGCCTCGTATTGCTTCTGGAAGTTATCGACTAGACCAGAGACGGGAATCAATTTCTTGTAGTATGCCCAATCGATTTTTGGCGGATTCTCTGGATTGGCCAGCACGGCACGCACGTAAATGTCCGATTTTGTCTTGAAAGCACCAAAGCTGCTTTTCTGGTTAGCGGGCACACGCTCGGCCAGAGCAGACCAGTTAATCGAGGATTGAGCGATGCGGCGTGCTGCCATTATTATTATGTTCAATTCTGAAAACAGGGAAAAACGATGAGAATGGCATGGCAATGACATTAAAGTACAAAAAACTATATGTTAAGCTTTTAGAAATTTTTTTTTTTTTTTAGCTGTGCACAAAAAATTTGTTCTGCAATAATTATGTAACTTAATTGCAGCACAAAATTTTTCATAATCGCTAGTGCGAGTTTAGCACAGGACATTAGCATTTAGTTCTTCGTATGTATTACGTTCACAAAGAGAATTCCTTAGATCGTATTATACAATTTTATATAGTTTTATTTTACACACGATTTTGCACACCACTTACTTCAACAAGATAATAATTATCGAATCAGACGTCAGAAACAATCGAATATCTCTTGCCGACATCCGATTGCAAAGCAAAGAACTGACACATTTTCTACTCGCAATAACTGGTCACACTCAATGAACACATTTGGGTTATCAGCTGCTTGAAAATATTGCATTTAATAATAATATTATTAAAATGCTTAAGCTTTTACCTCAAGCATTACAACAGACGCGTGCCCTTTCATCGGCCACTGCATCAGTGACGAGACTTCATCGTTCGGTCTACTGTCGTACTTATCCGACAGTTGTTGTGCACCCTGATGGATCTACAATTAACATTCGATACCACGAGCCTCGCAAAATAATCAAAGTAATTATATAAGATGAAACATATTTTGGAGAACGATATTTACATATTTCATACATTCCATTCTGTTCAGCTGCCATTGGATTTAAGTACACTGTCCGAGGCGGAGCGTAAGTCGCGTTTGGAGGCTCGAAAGCCGCGTAAAAAGGTCAAGATCATGGACGAAGTGGAAGATAACTTTAATGCGAGAAAGTATATGAAATATATTAAAAATAAAAAATAGTTTATCATATAAATAAAGGCATTGTAAAGTTATACGTATTTATCATTACAAATAAATTTCGTTTAAATAAAATAGCAAAGTTCATAAAAATGTGTGACTGTGTTTTGTGAAGTATTTATACCAAAAAATACTGAAAGTAACCATTATTAAAATCTGAACGCATTTGACGGGGTATTTACTTTATCCAATGCGGCCACACTCGCCATGTTAATTGTTCAGATTACAGACAGAAACGGAGCTTGACGTGAGTTCGCGTCGCGACTTGTTTGTAAACGATTCGCTAGTGCAAATATAAGCACATCTAATAATGCAAAGAAATATAAAAATAGTAAGAGTTGTCGGCACTTAAAAATAAAGTTATTCAAGCATCATAAAATGCATTGTAGAAAACGTTATAGTGAAATGATGAATTGGTAGTTGTCCAATAAATCTTCATACATACCCGTATGTGTATATTTATGTGTGTGTGTGTGTGTGTTTTAGTTTACAATTGTATATAGTATGCAGTAAACAAGACGAGCGTATTATTTAGTGAAATTTTGCTTCCAACTAAATTTCGGAGTTTTGAAAACGACAACGCGCAAGAGGATTTTTGCGTTAAATTTTGTGCTTGTGTTTTCATATTAATACAATTGCAGCCAAATAGCGCAGACAGACGCATACATGTATGTGTGCATATGTATACACAGCGTACTTATTGGATTATAAAAACGAAAATAACTGGTAAATAATGTTTGCTTAAGATATTTTATCAGTGAAGAAATAAAACAAAAATAAAAACGAATTCTTTGGGTGGGACGTGTGTCGTATAGTCGTAAATATAAACATTCTTGTTTAATATGCATATGCCTGCGCTTAACAATTTTGTGAAGGCGTGTGCATTCTGTGAGTGTGTGTGCGTCAGTGTGCATGTGCATCTGTGTGTGGGTTTACATGGTACATGTTTCGTTCTCTTTTCTGCTGCATTTTCGTCGGAAGCGGTTCTGCCATAGATGATGTGACCTTTGCCTGGGACAGTACATCAATATTTCCCAATACAATTATATGCATATATAATTTGACCACAGACGAAAACTAAATATACATCTCTTTTATATGTTGAAAATATATTTTGTTTGTTTACAAATACATATTCAGAGGATTTGCTCTGGTTTTACCCCGTTATGTTGCTCCACCGCCTCTTCTGTGTACGTGTGTGTGTGTGTGCTTGTGTATGTATATGCTTGGAATGCTGTTTAATGTGGATGGCTGGCTACATGCACTTATTTTTGTAAGCAGCGGAAATGTAAAAATAACACACACACATTCTCACAATCACACCAACACAACACTCGCGCGCAGACGATGCGGACGGGGCTCAGTCTTAGTGTCTGCTATTTTCCCCAATACCAACGCTTTTTTCGTTTGGTGGAAAGCCACTTTTCAACGGAAAATGCCAATGCTGCGACAGATGTTTCACTTATTATTATGTGAATCCATTCATAGTCACACTCATACATATAAGCCAGCATTGTGTTTGTTTTCGTTGTGAGATGTTTCTGTTTTTGTGAATGTATACATACATATATACTGTACATATGTGTGCCTGCATATATGTGCATACATACATATGTCATATGTGCAGTCCCACTATTTGAAGTCAGTGATTCAGTTGGTTCTTATTGGATTTCGGATCGGTGCTAATGGACAAAAACCATTGAAATGTTTTCCAATTCGCATTTTGCTTTGCACTTGCTTTGTTAGCTGCATTCACTCGGCTTTTGCGCTTTCTTTTGTTTTCTCTGCTATGTCTTCTAGCCTAATTTATCTTCCAGTCGCCATTCTACTTGCAGTTTATGGCGAAATTAAACCAATATGTTAATTGGCGATAGATAACGAAATAGATAACATGCCGGAAAATATGGCAAAGGGTAAAAAATGGGGTATTCTGGCATTGTAAAAGCAAAAACAAAAGCAATTTTATACTCCATAAATTAAATTTGTTTTTATGAGTTTAAGTTCCTTTGTGGGCCTTGTTCCATTTTCCTTTATATTTGTTAATTTTTTTTTCACAACTCTTTGCAACGCTTTGTATACGAGTTAATCACATACAATTTACATATTGCTTTTTGTTCTTTTATTTCACTGTACAAGTTGCTGGAATTAAATCTAGCAGGGTATTAGCTGAGACATCATTTATACTTTGCTTAGATAAGAACTAACAAAGAGTGTTTTTCTGGCTAAGAAAATAGTTTCCGACTAGTCAGTTGACAAAAAAGGCTAGATCTGTACTGCGAAATTGCATTTACTGCGCCTAGAGCAGCTCAATTTGGGAATAGAAACCGATGCACACGCCGGCCAGCATGGTACAGGGTATTATTGGCAATGGCAGCCGCATTCCTGCTGATGCCTTTAAGGCATGAATTCGCTAGCTGCGCACATACCTAGGCAGCCTTGAACTTTGCATTCAATTCAATGCTATGCGCCGTCGTGCCGCAGCATTTTAGGTAAATTGAATAAAAGAAAATTGAATCATTTATCATATTTACTTTTCGATTTAGGCACTTTGTGTTAACCCTAGCGAGACAGCCAACAGAGCTCAAATGAGATACCGTTTAGTCAGCGCTAAGTGTAAGGGATCTTTCTGTTAGCTAACAGTGTTTCTTGTACTAAGCCTGACCCTAAACTGTTATATAACATAGCACTAAGTGTAAGGGATCTTTCTGTTAGCTAACAGTGTTTCTTGTACTAAGCCTGACCCTCAACGGTTATATAACATAGTAGTCGAGTCTAATAAGAATTTGGTTAACAGTATAAGTAACAGCCAATAACATCAAATAACATAGTCGTCGAGTCTAATAAGTATTCGACAACTGGAACTATTTCGATTGCTGGCAAAATTTTGTATTCCCAATTTGTAGATTTGCTAGGCTATTTTTTCTGCTACTATCTTATCGGCAATTCGCTGATAAAAAGGTGCAAATCAAATTGCTAGCTTGTATTGCTGTTGTTGTCGTTGTTGTTGTTATTTTGTTTATTTGTTGATAATTTTTTCTATTTCTTTTTATGATTAGAACGGAATAGTAACAACAACGTTGTTATGTCATCATTAATCAGGCAGGCGGTTAGCTAACATTCTTTTCCAACTTCTGGAAAATTTTAGCATTTATTGCCATTGTAAATCTAAAATATGCTACTCAAAGTCAATGGCACAAAAAAAAAAAAATGCTTTACGTAGATTGTTAGCAATGTTTATTTTTATCAGCATTAAAAACGTTAAAATGAACGTGTGTTTAATCGCAATAAAACGAGTGTTCTTATCAAAAGCAAACAGCTCTAAATTTACTCTGCACAAATTGTACACATGAAATTACTAAATAAATAAGTTAATGACACGTGAGAGTGCTTCAGCAGGGAGTGCCGGACTTGTGGATACTCTCAACAGTATGCGAAACTGGTATTTGAACCATCAAAAGCTTTTTTGTATGCAAACACAAATAACTATGTATGTATATGCGAAAAAACATTCAAGCACACGCACACGCACACGCACACACACACACACATAAGCACGTGCCTATTGGGATTTGCTATGGGAAATTAATTGCTGAATAGCTTGTGTTCCAGTTGGACTTTGCTAATCAGAATTTTTGTTGTATGATAACGACATGCAGATGTGTGTATCTGTCAGGTGTCACATGTGCCTATAGCCTATAGACTTGTTTTTGCAAATCTGGGAGGTTGCGGGGGGAGGTAATCATAAACAAAAATGTATAAAATCTGTATTTTTAGAGTGTAAATTAAAATGCCTTCGCTCAAAATATAAAATATAAATAATAAGGGAATGAGTTGAGATTATATGCATACATATGTATGTAGCTCATAAGACTTACTAGATGTTATGCCATAATAATTATAATTTAAGCTCGATATCGAATATTTAAAAAAGATAAGAAAGATAAAAATCAACCACCAATTAGAAGCTATATGGGTGAAATTGGGCCTGACTACTATCAGTTTGTTAAATATGTTAAATAGTTATAATTATTACTTTACTAAATTGTATATTCATTCTTCTTTCTTCCACAGAATTGCAAAGCGCTTCCGATTCCAAAATCTTCCAACAAGATTGTGCCAAACGGGAAATTCACTTGAAAATATCAGAGTTGCTGGAGTTTCTCGTCATTTTTAATTATCCCAAATTTTCGTTTTCCGTTCGATTTTCATATCCTTATTTATATAGATACCAATAGGTTTTTTTTTTTTTTTTTTTTTTTTTTCTTGTCTCGAAAGTTTGTTAAATGATTTGGCCAAATAGGTATAAGAAATTGGTGAGCCTCAATAAGAGAAAGTAAATAGGTAAAAAATTTAAGCGCCCAACATAAAACATTGAGGATATTCCGCAATCGCGTTAAGGCTCAGTCGCCGCATCCCTCGAATCGTGGCCAATGTAATTTCAGCAGAGCTACGCAGCTTTTAAGAGCTGCCACTAATCCAAGGCCTACTTCAGCAGATCCTTACCCACCTGCCAACAGCAACAACAACAACAGAAACAACAACAGCAAACGCAACAACAACATCGAGCAGAAGAGCCAACACATCTAACAAAAATACGTCATAGCTGATAATAATGAATCTAAACCAACACAGTGGACCTGGTCCCCCAGAGAGCAGCACCACTACCACCACCACCACCAGCAGCAGCAGCAGCAGCACCAGCTGCAGTAGCAACATTAACAACAACACTAATAATATTCATAACAAGTCTTGTGATCAAGTGGACGCATCGCCGAATCTGTGGCGAGACAGCAGCACATCGGGCATGTGCTCAGTGTCTCATAGAGTTGGCGAGCCGACGGCCGAGCTGTCAGCGGGCGGGCTCAGCAATAGTGTTATTAACAACACCAATTGGAGTACTAAAAGCACCAGCCACGACCATCCACCGCCGACATCTGTTATGCGGACAATATCATCGGACCGCCTGGTCACTGGGTCCTCATGTCGCGCTCTACGTACTGCCGTCTCCGCATTATATTCTGTCGACGACTTTGTTAAGGAGAAAATCGGCTCAGGGTTCTTCTCGGAAGTGTACAGGGTAAGTACGAAACTATAAGTTAACACTCTTATAGACTGAAACCAGATGTTAAACTAATTACATTGATGTTTTTGAGAAGCCCTTTGACAATAAGTGAGAGCTCTCAAGTTGGGAGTGTCCGACTATGAAATACCCATTCTAATAAACTAACACTAAAGAAGAAACATGACAGCACTTCATTAAAAGGTACAGGGTATACAAATACAAAGACAAATTTCACGCATTATATTTTTTTGATGGCCATTGATAGATGATTCACTTCATTTGTTGAATTTCATAAGTGAAATTAGTTATTTTTAGGCCTTTTATATGATAATAATAAGTGAAGAAAACCATATAATGAATTTAATTTATGCTTTCTAATGCCTCGAATAGCCAAATGCCGCAGACAATATTCGCGTGCGAATTTCTCAATGCATCTTATAAATAATATTGCTGTGCAGGCAGCAGCAGTCCATTGCCTCTTATGGCATTTAGTTTTTACCATTGTGTGGGTATGTTTTTCTCTTCCAGTTACGCATAGACTAATTAACAACATGCTGTGTGACGCTGGCTAAGTAGTTGTATTGTCTGGAGTGCGTTCACTTCACATCTTGCAGTATGATTCCAAATTTCCCCAAATAACTGTAGTAGAAGTCGTTACACTACTTATATCTGGTACTAATAGTTTGAAAAGATTTGGTAATGAATTTCTGATTTTCATATAATAAACAAATGAAAAATGTCATAAATGTTATTTATAGTAGCCAGGAATAATTAGTTACCAACTAGGGCCTTTGACTTACTAGTATAGCTGGCGTAGGTTTTGTATAGCCTATAATAAATTACATTTCTGTATTGTCATAAATGTTACAGTTAATCATAGCACTTCAGAGCATGGCCCATTGTCGAATCAAATTATATTTTTTATTATAATGATAAGGCATTCAAATTTAAAAAATGCCTATCGATCGATCGTCTTGCTACGTGCTAGGCCTTACGTGTGTATATCATGCGGAAATTAAGCGCAAACTACACGAGTTGCATTAATGCCAAGCACAATTAGGCAAGTTTTGGAATTGAGTTCAGGGTTTCAGATACTAGCGACATTTTTATGCAAATAGATGGGAGTTGAGTAGAGTGTAAAAAAATCTAACAACTGTATAAGAGATATCCCGTATACCATAATGTGGCATTATATGATGTAGTACATCATTTTTATATTGTTCAATAGGGTGACTTACTTTGGTAATTATCGATTATCTGGCAAGTCTAAGCTCGGTATTTTTGTTGCTTTAATGAAAGACTTAAGGTTCAAGTTTTAAATATGATCCCTCAAATTGAAGAAAACAAATAATTTCCCATGTTATATTTATGTTAGACGTTTATGGAGCTTATGTTAACGATTTCCGTTTAAGCGTGTTTATTTGGGTGTTTAGTGGTATTAGGGTATGACAGAGTCGGGCATTCCTATTGATCTATTTAAATTGAATGCCGTAAAGTGTTTACAGTTAGTCTGTTAGTGGAGTTGTCAAATCGAGTTCGAGCACAAAACGCAACAAAAATTGAAAGGAAAATACATTTGCATAACAAATAACAGAGTTTGGCAAAAAATGGTAAAAATATTTAACGCACTAATCAGCCGGCAAAAACACTTTCAATAACAAAAGCGAAGCTCGATAACACCGCATTGAAAACTGAAAACTGAAAACTGAAAATTGAAAACAAAACAAAACAAAGGCAACAAATGGCGCGGCGATCGAAAGTCTGTTAAAGGCTTATATAATATGGTATAACCACACGTTATAGATCAGTAGTACCGTAATCGTTTGTTATGGCCGGCCGTTGCCAATGCTTTGTTTTAAGCTTGGATCTGCATATTTATACTGTAATTGAAATATATGTAGCAAATATTTACACATGTTTATCAAAGAAGAAATCACATTATGCATCGGCGTGGCGTGGCCTTGCCCGGCATTAGCATATAAGATCAAATGTCTTGTGTTTTAGGTAAGACGCAGTGTTGCCCAAGATCCTATAAATTTCACAATGAATTGGGAATTTCATCCGTGGTCCGCTGCCACTGCCAGACACCCACAAATATTATCTATTTCGGTTCTACGCGCGCCCCACGTCGCGTGCTAAAAGCCACAATTTCTTCGTTTGCCTACAAATTTTCAATAAATTTGTGAATGTGCCAAAAAATAAACATTTTGTTGTTGCTGCGGTCTTTTTTAATAATTTTTATGAGACAGCAAGAGGGCAGCGGGCGGGTATGCTCGACCAGGGGATACCTTCGCTTATATTTTTGCCATAGCAGAAGCGTTCTATCGAGCTGTAATCTTGACTCATATTGGAAAATTTGAGATGTTGATTAGAAACGACTTAAAGATACTCTTCACCAAGCGTCTGTTTAAGAGAGATTCTAATTAGAAATTTATGGTTAAGACTCCAACCAATATACTCGTTACACTTTCAGTGGAGAGGCAGAACAACTCAATTTGTGACTCAAGCGCACACTCAAAAAGTGTGAAATGTAATAGAGATCTCAACATGAAATTCACGAAACTCCCCCCCACACGAAAATGAGGTTCGCTCAACATGAAAAGTAATTTCTTGTGAAGTGCTCTGACTTCTTCAACAATATATTGTACATATGATAAGCTTAAACATTTAATCAACAATATTTCAAATATTTCTTTCTTTTTGCTTTTCTAACACAACACAACAACAGCAAAAACAGAAGCAAAGGCAATTGATACATACTTTCTTTTTTCTCGACACGCAATAATTAAAAGAAAAAACTTAATGAATCAAAAACAAAAAAAACAACAAAAATATTCGTGTATGGGAAGTGGGGGTACGTCGGTTATTGTACTTTATGGAGGTCTCATATATATATATATATATATATATATAAATTGTATTTATATGTATATGTATATAGATATTATGGATAATTTATTGCCACGAGCTTAAAAAAAAAAAAAAAAAAAAACAAAGTGAAGAGCCAAGCTCAGCGCAAACAACTCCAGTTCAAACTCTTAACAATAAATATTATTTTCTCACATTTGAAATGTGAAATGTGAAATTGAATGAGCTCTGAAGCGCAGCTTAGCTGTCTGTGGCATGCCTCTTGCCAACGGCCCGAACTGTGCAGCCAACTGTATTTATATGTGTATGTGTGTGTGTGTGTGTGTGTGTAACTCATCTTGAATGGGGTAAAAAGCAATTATTTATTTCTTATTTTGTTACTGCCTGTTGCAGCATTTCACTTTTCTATGTTTTCGATGTTACAGTTAACAAGTGAGATATATTGCCAAAAAAACAAACGAGTTTTTTCTACCTTGAACTCTATTGAAAGCGGAAAATATTGACTCGAATGTATACAGAGAGAGAGAGAGAGAGAGAGAAGGGGGAACGGAAGACAATGGAGCTGGAGATTTATTGATTACTTATTTATAGTTCATATACATATATTTTAGTGTATCCTTTAAATTATCGATCTCTATTAAAATCGATATACAGCTTTAGCTGAAGACTCGCACAAGAATACTCATCATAGTTGAAGATATTTATATAAGTATATCTGTTAATAGATTAGCTAAAAATTGGTCAGGCACCACTGGACAAAGTACAGGGTAGTTCTTAGCCTAATCATACTCGACGTATGCCATAGAGGCAAAGTTTTCGAGCAATACTGTATGACAAATTGGGCATGACTCAAGTAAACGTAATGTTAATTGGTTTATAAAAGTATCCGAACTATGCGTGACAGATTTGCTGACTCAAGTCTTAATACCCTGTACGAAAATGCCGACAACTACTTAGCAACGTAGTCAAAAAGTACTTCAAGGCGGCATTTGATTCACTTAACAAGAAAACAGATTATGGCTAATAGATTAAGTAAAAGCCTTAATCTGAAGAGCAAATTGCCAATGATATGAGATGTACATACATACATACACACGTGAGCATTTACTTGTTAACAAAGGGGACAGCAAAGGGGAACAAAAAACGAAAAACCGTTTAGCCATCGTCATACTTGCGTCGCATACACTTGCTTCAAAGAGATTGTTGGCTGTGGCTTGGAGCTCACTTTGGCGTTGATGAGTTGCACAACTTGGAGTAGTGGAAGCATGTCCAAAACGACGAAAAGCAAGTTGAACGTCTAGATACAGATACTAGAGACTGGAGGCAACGCGAAAAAATAGAAAGAAAGCAAACTGGGCCAAATTCCATTCTGGTCGGACGAATGGCTAACTGTTTAGTTTTGCTAATGGTTACGACCTCAATCAACTGCTCAGAACTGGGCAACGGTAGCGACACTACTCGACGATCTTCTTTTCAAATACTGGTCTACAGAAACAAATACATACATATACATATATATAGATTTAGTTGTATGCACATACCATTAAATATTTATAATTATAGAACCCTGCATCAAGAGTTAGCGGTAATGAAACTTGTTATGAGAAAAAGCATTACTTAAATTGAAATAATACATATAAATGGAGAAAATAGAATTACAGTGAATGAGCCAGTGGGGCGCAAGCGACTACATAATACTCGTTTATGGCCCACCAAAACCACTAAATTCAGTAAACAATAGAGAGTTGTAGAGTAAACAAAGCAGAGCAGCTTAACTCAAGCGCTAAAACTAGCCGAGCTGGAACTACTCTGAAAACAGCTTAGAATACCTCCAATATTCATATATATTCATATAAATATTGATGGTACAGTAATAGGGGGCTTAAATAGATAAGAGAAGTGCATACAGGAGTTTATATGGAGTGATGGACAGTTATATTTAAAGGACTTATATATAGATTATATTATACTAGTAGAGCCTAAGCAGTTTATATTGAGAAGTACATATATAGAGGGTCCTATGCAGACTTTTATATAATCAGAAGGACATAGATGAGAATACATATATGGATTCTTGCACTTAGTACTAAATACAATATACATATATACCTCTGTATACTTATTCTTTGAAAACATGTCAAGTATATATACATATATTAAGCATCTATATACATATGTGGCTAAAACGAACATATCTAAAATAAAGTAATCTAATCGATCCATAATCTAATCTTATTGAACTAAAGTAAAATAATGATTATGAGATGAAATAGGTGTAAAGTACCCCTCTACTCCAGTGTATATTCCAATTTTTAGGTCTCTCTATTCCCAGCTGCAAGCTTCATTTAAATAGACAAACTCTAGATAAGGCCAGGAATATAAATATATCTATATACCTTTTAAGATAAGAATGCCAATGAAAAGTAATTTTGGCGAATATAAAATATGTCACGTCTGTATGTAGACCGTCGCGAGCCAATATACCCATTTGGTCATAGGAAACGTAGGGCCAGGAAACGTTTGAGCAATGCAGTTGATTGCCACAGAACGCAAATGTGATTATTTGACATTATGTTTTACCATTTCATTAGTGAAATGACTTCAATGAGATGTTATACGAAATTTGCTTTGTGCAGCGACTTAAATATATATATATATATATATGTATATAAAAAACATGTTCAAACGAAAATCAAGTTGAAATCGTATTAAATATTTGTTAACAGCAAAGCAAAATTGCATGTGGAAATAGTTAACAACAGAAAAATGAAAGAAAAACAAAAAATAATAAACTAAAGAGCTGGCGATGCGATGCAATCGATTTGAAGCGTGGTCAATGCCGCCATATGAAACTCGTTTGGCCATTTGGGAATATCCCCCCAAATGAGACGAGCAGAGCTGCAGGCAGCCAGCCAACTAGCCTAGCCAGGCTGCAACTGAATTGTACAGCAGGCGGGTTTTATTTGACTTTTTCTGCCGCTTTTCGTAACCTGCTGTCAGGTTCGCTTCAGATGGACGTCTCGGGCGTTCGTTCGACTGGTTTTCGAAGCTGTTGTTAACTTTACTGCTCAATTTTGGTTTTTGGCTGTTCAAAAAGGATGTGTTTTTGTTTTTTTGTTTTTGTTTTTTCTGTCGAGTTGCGGCATTTGGCGACGTCTTGTTGTTTTTTATTTCCGCAATGGCCATTCCTCGACGAGTTGAAAGTGAAAACTATGAGCATAGCATGAGCAAACAAGTGTTTAAGTAACAGCCATTGCCATCACCCTATTCAAAAATGTCCACATGCGATGCGTTATGCCATCAGAGAGGCTTATCAATTGCCTAGCCGTAGAGCTGCCTGCTTTATCGGTGACTTTTCAGCAAGTTCTGAATGCATCTTCCAGCTGAAGATCTCGAATTCTTTGCTTAGATACTATATATTCTCTATGTAAGCTGAAGCAGTTTCCATATGACATACATATATTGATATTGATATTAAGTGGAAGAGTCATATAACTGAAATATATTTATTTTATTTGATTCGCTGTTGTTAATTATTTTCCTATTACATTAGTCTTAAATATTTTTATTTAGTTATTAAATTTTGCCAACAGCTGCACTCCTATTTTCATGAGCACAGCTGTGTTTATATCTATGTAATGCATCTTTATGAAATATATATAATTAATAATCGTTTCATGCTGCCTCTTCTGCATTATTTAGGTCACTCATCGCACAACTGGACAGGTGATGGTGCTGAAAATGAATCAATTGCGCGCCAATCGACCGAACATGTTGCGGGAAGTGCAGTTGCTTAATAAATTATCTCATGCTAACATACTGAGGTGAGTGCTCTAATACCCTGGACCACTGTGCAATGCTCATTAGGGGGCATGCGGTTTTGTAACTCCCAATTAACGTAAGAGACTGAAGGCGTTGCTGCACTAGAGTAAATATACAACTTGTTTAGCTTCTATTAATCAGCTTCAGCAAATGATATGCTGTCGATCAGACTTCTTCACTGACAGTATTTTCGGTCTAACTGTCCGTCTGTCTTAAGGCTAATCGATCAATTTATTTCATTATAAATGAGCGTATATATTAAATATAGTAATATAAAACTCTAATCTGATCCAATCTAATCTAAACTTAATCTGAGCAGTTTCCTGTTTTTCATATATATAGTTTATTTCACATAATAATTCCCTTCCTCAACTCCTTTCTAGCTTCATGGGCGTGTGTGTGCACGAGGGACAGCTGCATGCCCTGACGGAATACATCAACGGCGGCTCACTTGAGCAGCTCCTGGCCAACAAGGAGCTGCCTCTCAGCGCCGCACAGAAAGTAAGACTGGCCCTTGGTATATCGAGAGGAATGACTTATTTACACGATGCGGGCATTTTCCACAGAGACTTGACCAGCAAGGTAGGCTTGCATTGAGCATAACAGCCAACTAGAGCTGTAATTAACAAGTTGATTTCGTCTCTCATAGAACGTGCTTGTACGCCATCTGGCAGATGGCCAATACGAAGCTGTTGTCGGTGACTTTGGATTGGCAGCTAAGATTCCAGTGAAATCGTAAGTTCAAAAGTTCTTTCAATCTCAATATGCTTTAATTAACTAAGTTTTTTATTTACTTGCAGCGGGAAGACACGCTTGGAGACAGTTGGCTCGCCGTACTGGGTCAGTCCGGAGTGCTTGAAGGGCCAGTGGTACGATCAGACGAGCGACGTATTTTCATTCGGCATCATTCTGTGTGAGATCATTGCGCGCATCGAAGCCGATCCCGACCTGATGCCGCGTACAGCCTCGTTTGGCTTGGATTACCTGGCCTTTGTCGAGCTCTGTCCCATGGACACTCCCCCTGTATTCTTAAGGCTGGCCTTCTACTGTTGTCTAGTAAGTACTCAAGATGTGCTGTGAGTGAAGAAATGAGTGAAGCTAACATTTCCCCTCTCATTGCAGTACGATCCGAAAAGTCGACCCACTTTCAGCGATGCGACTAAGAAGCTGACACTACTTCTAGAGAAGTGCGAACAGGAGTCGAGGTGCGCGAGTCCGATGAGCTCGCTGGAGCTGATCAATTGCTCGCCGATCGGCAGTGATATAGAGAGCGCAATCCCATTGGCCAACACGGCGTCGTCGACTGTCGAAAACATATTTACAGCGCCGGCAGGTGTGCTGACACCGCGTTGCCAGCGTGACGTGGATGAGGATGGGTTTCGATTTCCCAGTACCGGAATTAGCTGTAAATCAGCCTCGGCCGCTATGCCGGGCACGCCCAACTGGTTGGCCGACAGTGCCGAATATGACGACGAGCATATTTTGAAGTCGCGCGTTCGCCGCGCCACACAGAAACTAGAAGCTGAAATTCTGCTTCATCGTCGTTCGCTCAGCGAGAACATAATACACTTTCCGCTGCATACGTCGCCCAGTGACAAGGCGCGATGTCATCAAATGCAGCGGCAGCGATCCTCGACGCACTCGCCGACGCCGCCGCGACAGGTGGGCGACCCGCAAACGGCGACGGTCCTTTTACCAACGACAACGGCAACAACAACAACAACGAAACTGTCGGATTCACCATTGATAATTCCACTGGTGCCGGCGGTCTTGACGCTGCGCAAAGTCGGTGAAACAATGTGCCTTAAAGATCCGCAATACAAACCAACGACAACGAAGGACCCCAACGGGGTGAAACCGAATCCATTTACGGCGCTGGCGCAGCTCCGCGGCGTCAAGAAGATACTGGGCGCCAATCCAAAGACATACGCAGCGGGCGTGGGCGATTTGTTCAGCTCGTGCTTTGAGATGACGGCGCCGTTTTTCAAGGAGCTCGTCGCAATGCAAGCCAAAGGTGTGACCGCAGGCGCGGAGCTTGAGCCCAATGCGAGCGGTGCGCCACCAACAGCCAGCTGTACCGAACCAAAGAGTCTACCAGCATCCCCGCAGCTAACGCGTAAATACAGCGCCATCGAACTGAAGTTGCCTCAGCGAAGCAGCAATGCTGCCAGTGTAGCCGCCAGTGAAGCTAGTGAAGCGCCGGCAGCGACTGCGCTTCCCACACCAGTCCTGACCGACATCGACGACTGCGACTATTGCAACTCAGAGGGCGAAGATCTGGACGGCGGTGGCAATTGCGCGGACGCTGAATCGAGCAGCGACGACAGCGCCGTCCGTCCCGCGGCAATGCCGGTGGCGCGCAAGTACCGCGCCAACTCCCTCTACACGCACCCGCTTTTTCGAGGCAGTAGCGGCACTATTATGAAGTACAGCAATAGCGAGCTTGAGGTGGCGACCTTGCTGAAGACAAGTAATTCCGCCAATACATTAACGTCATTGAATTTAACCACAACTGATATGATTTCGGGCAATAATCAGGTTGAGTACGGCGGTAACGAGTTGTCCCAGAGTAGTTTATCGGAAAAGGATGCTGCCTCGAAATCCCCCCCACCCGAAGAAATCCCAGCCACTAACCCTGCACCCACAGACTTTGAGCTAAATGGACTGAAAAACTCGTGCGACCTGCTGCCGACCAAACGAAATTTGACCCGGCGCGACTCCATCGAAAGCGGCTTCTTCTCGTGCTTCAACGAGGAGTCGGATGCAGCTACCACAAACACCAGCTACACGCGGCAGCTCTGCGGCATCGGCTCGCTGGTTGTTGGCAGTGGCAGCAGCAGCAGCTGCTGCTACGACCAATTGAAATCATTGAACTTGGCTAGTAATAAACTAAAGTGAGTGCGCCTAAGGTATTTGCCGGCAGTAAAAATATTAATCAATTTGTATTTCGTTTGCAGTGATAAATTGGCCAGCCTGTGTCGATGCTGCTATTATGCAACGCCTTCATCGACTAGCGCAATGGTGGCTGCTGCTGCCGTCACGCCACAGCAGCATCACAGCGACTCGCCCACAGCGTCGTCGTCCGTGCTGTTTATCGATAACGAGGCGACAGCCATCACAGGTGGCGGCAATACATCGTCGTCGACAGCGCTCGACTCGACGGACGAGCTGGACGCCGAAATTATGGCGCCGCCCACGCATCATCGACGTTACACCTGTCACCATTCGCTGGTGGGCGGCGACTCACAGATGACGGCGACGACAGCTGGCCTAATCAATCGATTGGCACTTGATTCCGAGATACACTCGCTGCTGCAGCGCAGTCCGTTTGCCACCAATCAATTGCTGTACTGCAAGAATCGCACTTCCTCGATCTACACGGACAGCTCGGATGACATCAGCTCGGACTCGCTGCTGTGGGACGATCGTTCCTTTACCGCATTGCCGACCACGCGGTCCGCACAGATAGCAAAAATTGTCGAGTACTTTGAGAGGAAACGGCAGGAATCATTGCCCGCTTCAATGTGCAATCGCAATGGCAACGGCACTGTGGCAGCTGCTGTGGCTGCCTCAGCGCTGGGGTCCAACTATCTGTCGTATGATTCGCATAGGTATTCGGACTTTAAGCGGCACCTGAGTCCCGACTCGATTTGTTTCGAGCTGGACAAGAAGCCGCAACAACAGCGCATTATGGTCTGTGAGGGAGCTGTTAAATCCAAATTATCCATTTTCGACAAGAAAAAGCAACAGCAGCAACACCAACAACATCAGCAACAGCAGCAGCAGCAGCAACAGCAACAACAATCAATGGGAAATGGACAAGGTGGTTAGCCATATTCGTTAGAACATCATGTTTTATCTTTCTTAAGCGATTTTCATAATGTTGGGAGTTTTTTAATTTTAATCTCGGGATTGTGTATAGGAAAATTTCTTTAACATTTGAGAGCTGAATCAGAATATATCAGAGCTTGCACACGAATTATCTAGTGGTATAGAATTATGGTACTCCACTCTATCTGTCTCTCTGTGTCTGGTTTCCAATTCAATTACGATCATTGTTTCACCGATTAAATGTTAGCACCACATTACTACTATTTAACATACATACAGATAAAGATATATTTTTATAATAGAACTAGAATTTAACAATATTTAGGCCCTTTCAAATCATCGCATCGTTGTTCCCCAAATAGTATGTATAAATTTATTCTGATTTCGGAACATTTTTTCTAATACTTTGTACTGGTTCCTAGTCCTATTTAATTTATAAATTTATGTTACAGATTTATGCAAATATAGTAAATAATTATACATATACATATAAACATATACATATATATATATATATCTGTCTATTCAATTGAGAGAAAAGTATTTATTTACATTAATTTAGACGCATAAGACTTCCAAAAACAAAAAACAAAGAAAGGCATTGCTGTTATAATTATATGTACATATGTATGTATATCTCTACATATTTGTATTTCATATATCTGCGATCTATTTCAATGGGTCGCACTAAGAGTATATATATAATAAAATAAATGTATAAAAAAAATACAAAACAAAGGCATGCAAAACATACATATAACAAAATACACAATAGTCTTCATTAGGCATATCTCTTTGATTCCGTTTCCTCAGACTTGACTTGGTAGGTATTACCAATCGACGCCAATTTAATACTTAAGATCTGTCTTCCTTGACAAATCAATCGAGTTCAATTATATTACAGTTTAAGTAGATGCAACAGATATTATAAGATATTATTAGCAACTTTAAGATTAACATATGTATTACAAATCCAGTGCGTTTTTGTACATATGTATGTATGTAAGTATAAATGTATGGGTGTATGATGTATGTTTTAACATTTCGATATATACGTTGGATCTGGGTACAGTGCAATTTAGAGTATATGTATATGCTTAGGCATATATTACAAAAAATATGAAAAATTCATACTCAATTAGACTATATAAATTTGTAATAATTTAAATATTGTAATTGTAATTGTCTATTTCAATTGATTTGAAGAGCCTCCATTTATAGCTGTCAAGTATACGATCAGTTGATTTTAAATTCATGGTGTATTGAATATATACGTATATAGAAGAGCTATCATTATCAATTTAATAGCACACGTAAGACTGAGTCTAATTTTTTTCGATTTCATGTGCTAGATTCTTAAGAAATAGCAAAAATGAAATGGAAGTCATACTGTCTACATAGCATAAGATGTTTGAGGTGTATAAGATGTATATAAATATAAGTAAGAGTAATACAAGCATATGTAATTGAACACTAAAATCGTCCAAGTGAGCAAAGTAGATCATCACCATCCATGGCACATATTAAATTGATAAGTAACTAAAATAAAAAATCTAAAATATCATATGTAAATTGTTTCAACATTGAATTAACAGCTAAAAGTCCGCCACATCAATTAACATTGATTTCACATTCATTTTAAACAAAGGAACATGTGCTAACATATTTGAAGTATTGTTAACAGGTTCAACCTATTTGATAACTTTCGCGCCATTGTTCCCAGCAATCGATTACATTGCCGTTAATCGATTATAATCAGCTGTGGATAACAGCCCTGTCTTCAAGATTTATGTTAATAACATACACGGTCCTGCGAATTGTGTCGGCTATCGATTAAATTAAATTACATAAATTGCTACCACTATATATCGGCAAGTATCGATGTTTCCGGCTACACACACGATACCCACTTAATGCCGGCTAAATTTGTTCAATGTGCATGTGTTTCGTGTTTATAACTTGGAATTGTTTTATTCAATAACAAAACAATGGAGCGAAGCATGCAAAAGCAGCTATACGGCATCTCCCGGGAATCATCGCCTAGTGTGCGGCGTCAGAGTATGCCGGCAAGCGCTGATAATACACGAAAATTTTTTGGCGGCAATCCGAGCAGCTTGAAGAAAACGGCGTTAAGCAATAGGTAAAGTAGGGTATGCATTTATAAACATAATGTTCTAATATGGGTACACATTGCAACAGTCGCTTAAGCCTCTCCGCGCGCTCTACTACACAGTCCATACCGGGCATTCGATCGGACTACAATGTGGTGGAGAGTTATGGCCATGCCCTACCCGTGGCCGTCAATGAGGCCCTCACCTTTGCCGGACCAAATGCGAGCACAGTATCAGCGAAAATCACACAAGGAGGCTGGGCGTGGGTAAGTCCCCATTTGCTATACAATGGTACGTATATGTATATAAGCTCACATTATTGCTTTTCAGATTGTGCAAGGACGTCGCCTACTAATTTGGCAGTATAAGGATGCGTCTAGTACAGGAAAAAGAGGTTCGCCCCCGCGTTTAGGCAAGCATCATCGACGTACTGCTACCTCGGCTCAGTGCCGTGAGCTTACACTGCCCTTCAGCGATATTGGCCACAAAAGCGAATTAGTTAGCGTGTTTCACACCGAGGGACATCAGATGGCGTCTTGCATTGCAGTCTCAGCGACTGGCGACGTGCGCTATTGGTCTTCCATTGCGCACGACAACAACTCCGTAGACATATCCATACTCACCGGCCAGGAATTTGTTCAGCTGCTCAATCTGCCTACGCAGCAAGGCTATTTGGCTGTCACCTCCACCTGCACCCTGGTCTTTCTACGAGTTGGCCTCACGAACGGACGTTATACCCTGCACCACAAAACGATAAAACCTGCGACGAGTCTCTTGGGCGGTTTTGGCAAACGTTTTGCTTCGATGCTCATTGGCATGAACAGCGGAAGCGATAGGGATCAGGTGAGCTAACTCATTTGACTCGTATGCGAGCAGCTAATTAAAGTGCTTCATTCACAGCTTTTGGTTGGGATGTGCTGTGAGTACGATACACCGAATGACGAATCCATTGTGGCTGTGCTTTCGGATCGCGCTATTCAACGCTGGCGTCTCTCGAACAAGGGCAACACGGAACAGCTGCTATATGAGGATGTGGATCTCTTGAGGAAAATGCGCGAAATGTTGCTCTTAAAGTTTTGGAATGTGCGCTTGCCCAATGATAATGTTGAGATCGAAATGCATTTCATGGACTTCCAAGTGTACAAAGGACAATACTATATGGTCGTAGGCGCTGTCAACCAGGCACATACGCCCCAAATGTACTACGCTATAGGTAGGTCCGAATCACCTTTCCAAAACCAACATTACCCACTATAGTCCATCTTCGCTTTTAGTTGTTGCCACGGCTCAGGAGAATGGAATGCAGCTGGAGTGCTTTACGCCGCTGAAGCTGAACAAGTTCTTCAATAGCAAAACGGCGCAGGACTGTCTTAGCGTGCGCATCATTGTCGGACCCTCGCACATGTATTTGTATACGCCCAAGGTGGTTTATCCGCTGCTCTTGTCGAATGGCTCACCTACAGCTGAGATCGATGCAGAGAAAGTGGAGTTTCAATTGCACGATGATCGTATCCTATGCGCCGTCATCTGCAACCACTTGCCACTCTTCCTTAGCCGCACACACGGATTGGTCTCCATTACGCCGGGTGACTTTGACAGCACCGATTTGCTGAACATGAGCAGCTGCAATACGCCCGATATGTTTGCGCCTATTTCGTTCAATGCAAGCTTCAGTGGCCATGATCAGAGTACACTAGGCGACAGCACCAATAATTTACCATTGTTTCACTTGGATCCGGATGACGTTTACAACGAGCTCAACAATGAGGTGGGCCAGATGAAGGCGGCCTTCTTATATAAGCTGAAACGCAACAACAACATGGTCAATACAATCCTTGCGGATCTAATGGAAAGCATCAACGATACCGATCAGCAAGGAGCACCGCTAGATGCCTATAAATTGGATAGGTGCGACTATACGATAATATCCCTTATAAATGTGTAAATTAATGATATGCTCTATAGAATCGTCATCACCATTGCTGAGGACTTGGCTGAGGATCTGCCCATTGCCGATCCCCGGTGGCAGTCCGTCATCGAGGAGCACGATGGCAATCGGCACGCCCTGGGCAGCTCCCGCTCCATGCAAATCATTAACCAGCTGCGGGATAAGAGCATTGCTCTGCAGTACTTCATTGATTTCTTGCACCAGTGCTCAATCTGGGAGAAGGTGCGTGGCAGTACTCCTAATCTCTCATGCATATCCAGCTGATATATCTGATATACTTGCAGCTCAACGCAATACCCTGTGGCAGCAATATCTTGAAGCCCACCACGTACATCCTTTCCGACATCAGTGAGAAAATTGTGGCTGCCATGGCGCTGCGAGCGATACAGGGTAAAATGCCGAAGCTGGTGGACGAGGCCATCGATGTAACAGTCGCACGCTGGGAGGAGCGGCCGCAGGGCAGGCTGACGATGCAGGATATATTTTATGTGAAGCTCTGCAAATTTCAGAGTATATATGAGTCCTTGGCTGACATGGCAGAATTTCGCATTGCATCTCAGAATCGCACGACGGCCTCAATAGCTAAAACCATCGCCGACATCAATGCAATTGTGCTGGGCACTCTGGGTCAGGTGCTGAGGTTTCGGGAGCAGAATGCCAACAGCTACAAGTTGCCGGGCAAGGCGTATGAGAACCAGCCGTGGACAGCCACGCCAGGTGCCGCAGGCATACACGATGCACTCATTCGCCTGATAGAGAGTACTGTGCGCTATGCCACTCAGTGCGTCAACGAGACGGAGCTGAAGCTCACGCTATATCAGCAGATAATGGAGCTGGTGGACATGGTGCTGGAGGCGCGAAAGAACTATTTGGACAGCGTGCGGGAGACGGAAAAGCATCAGGTGCTGCAGCAGCAATTCGAGACGCAGCGACGTGATCTCATCGGCACGCTAAGTGAGTACCTGCAGATGATTGGGATGATGATGATTGAGTCTATTGATATTGTTTCATTGCAGTCAAGGAGCGACAGTACGAGTGCGCTGCCAAGCTGGCTGAGAAGTACCTGGACTTCCCCAGCCTGGTGCTCATCTGCGACGAGACGCAGGACAAGGATCGGCTAGATGAATACACTCGCAAGTATGAGGAATATGATTTCTCGCAGTTCGCCATCAACTGGCATTTGCGGCAGCAGCGGCACGCCGAGGTCTTCGAGCGTTTCAAGGGCAATCAGACGGCGCTGGCGCAATTCATGCGCGATCATCCGTCGCTCGGCTGGATTCAGCTCATCTTCAACGGCGACTTCGAGCGTGCTGCCAAGGTGCTCTACGAGCTGGCCCAGTGCGAAACGGAGTATGTGGCGCGCAAGAAGTCGATGCTGTCGCTCTCCAAGTTGGCTGCCTACGCTGCGCCCGACGTCGATTTGACGGCACAGATTGAGAAAATAAATTTCGAATTGATGGTTATTGAGTATCAATCGCATTTGGGTCACGACGTCTTGCAGAGCTTCGGCTTTGATCCCACCGACCAGAAGGTGCTCAAAGTGGAGGAGATCATCAATGTGAGTATTCAGTCAGCTATTGGTCTGTGCGAGATCGGCTTGTTCATAGTTTCGTTTGCTTGCAGCTCTTTATTGCCGAGGAGAACGAGAGCGCCACCGAAGTCGAGTTCCGCAAGGCCTTGGAGCTGCTCAGCTATGTGGACCAGCCGTACGACTTGCGACACAAGATCTGGTGCGCGATCATTCGGCGCGACAACTGGACGGACTACGACTCGAACAATGCCGTCGACTATATACACAAGCTGCTCTTCTACAAGGTGATTGAGCTGTCGCAGCTGATGGGTCAGGAGGGCGAAAACGTGTTGCCCCCCATGGAGGACTTCCTGGACAGCGCCGAGCTGGGCGAGCTGCCGCAGCAAAAGTCCTTTCAGTATTTGCTGAAGCTGACCTACGAGTACGTGGGCGATATGTTTAAGCCGTCGGAAGATATGGATCTGTAATCATTTCATTTTGGGCATTTGCCATTCTCATTAAAGACCTAGACTAAGAAACGACTTTTGATGCGCTCTTGGACAGTTGTTGGCTTTGTTCGGCCCGCATTATAAAACATTATAAACTAAGTTGCTTTGTCAGTGGTCGTTGCTGCGACAGTTGCTGCTGCCGGCGAAAGTAACTCAAGTGTGGCGAACGGAGTGGAAGCCCGCCAAGTGCCAAGTGCCAAGTGACATGCTGTTGGGGCACTTACTCTCAGTCCGCCTGCTGGCAGCTCTTTAGTTTCGCTTTGATCATGACGGACGAAACAACGCCGCTGACCGCCGGAGGCAGAGCCGCTGGTTATGTTGCACTACCGCCCTATCAGGGACCCAGCTATGTGTTTCCCGGTGGCGTCTCCCCACGCGCGCGTCCTTCCAAACTGAAGCAGTTCCAGTGCTGCATCACGCTGACCTTTATGTGAGTGCTCCAGGTGTTGTTCATCCAAATCGGAATATTTGCGATATATAGTATATACGCTATGCTAGAGCTCTGACTGACTGCTGGCTGTACCAAGTATTGACACTGAAATTGGATCTGCTCTAAGTGAATTGCGCATTTTTACTAGTATTACAAGGTCGAGTAGTGGCGATTTCTGCAAGTATGCAGTTCAAAAGTTCGTGTTCGATGCGATATATTTTGTGATGCATGGATCGTATTACTATATCACATGGCTGACGGAGCATTTGATTGAGTTTTAGATGGTCTGTGAATACACGATAGCCAATTAAGGCTGCGGACTTAAGGTGTAGTGACATTATTGTGCAGTTGAATGAAGAAAGTTATCGGATGTTAGCAATATTTATATATTTCAACAAATGAAGATGGGTAAACACGCAAAGTATGGTCGTTGGACTCACACGCTTCAGCTCAGCTTATCCATATAGCTTTCAGATTGTTAAGGTAGACATATTAGCAGCCCAAAGAGAATATAATGCTCAAGGAAATATAAAATAATAGAGTTGTACATATGTATGAATGTGTTATATGAAAAATCGATCGAAATTCGAATTTAATAAGAACAGTTTCGTGTTGTTCCTTGGAGGTAGAAATATTGAAAAATATGTACAGATCATTTCGGATGCTAAGAGATCCGAGACAATAATTGTATTATTCAAAATTTCGGTTAGTTAGGACATAAACGGACCAAAGGCCAAGGGAAATTTATATTTGATAGCACTAGTGAGCCAATTTCACAATCTAGGTCCAACATATCTTGTAGGGTATTAAATCAGTGTCACTTCAATTGGAAATTCCCATTCCCTTTGGCTGCAGCTTGTCATTTGATAGCCCTGTCTGACCCGGCGTGTTAACGTTTAGTTCGAAAAGGCTTTAACCACAAATCAATTTCACTTTCCTGCCCGCAGCGTCATTGTAATTGCCGCCTTGGGCCTGGCGCTGTGGTTCAATGGCAGCGGCTACGATGGCAGCAGCAGCAGCAACTCGGGCTGGGAAGAGCCCAGCTTCTTCTTCGCCACGAATGAGTCTGTGGCCGAGATGCTGGCGGCTGTCAAGAGGCCCATACCGGATGAGCCCGAGTCGGAGTGGGCGCTGGGTAACGCGACAGTGGATAAGGGAGCGGGCGCTCGTTCGGTGAGTGCGGGCATCAAGGCGCTGGGCGATCGCGAGATCCTGGAGGAGGGCCTGCAGCCGAGCGCCATCAACACGCCCACGTTCCGGCACTATCGCTCGCTCAGCACGAATCCCGAGGCGCGTAAGCTGGCGCGCCGCGGCTACGTGGAGAACCAGGCCACGCTGGACATTGCCCAGAGCTACAACTACACCAAGCAGCCGGGCCGCAGCAACATTGGAGTTGGGCCGATAATAGTGCTGCCCGATCCGCAGGTGCTGCGGCTCGACTGCGACTTCAATGAGCGCTACAGGCGCAGCACGGGCGTCTGCAACAACAAGGAGCATCCGCGCACCTACGGCGCCTCCATGGTGCCCTATCGCCGCATGGTCGCGCCGGACTACGGCGATGGCATTGCCGCTCCGCGGGCGGGTCATGGACTCAAGCAGCTGCCGCCGGCTCGCCAGGTCTCCCTCAGCATTCATCGCTCCAGCTACGAAACGGACTCGAATTTCACCGTTATGCTGGCGGTGTTTGGACAGTTCTTGGACCACGACATCACGGCCACGTCGCTGACCACGGCCCAGGAGGGCGAGTCGATCGATTGCTGTGCGCGCGGCACTCTCGAGCAGCACCCGGAGTGCTTCCCGGTGCACATCCTCGCCGAGGACCCCTACTACAGGCAGTACAACCTGACCTGCATGAACTTCGTGCGCTCGGCGCCAGCTCCCACGGGCAGATTCGGACCACGCCAGCAGTTCAACCAGGCCACGGCCTTCATTGACGGCTCTGTGGTGTACGGCAACCTGGAGCAGCGGCAGCGGAGCCTGCGCAGCTACATCAATGGCACCCTCCGCATGTTCCTCACCGACGACGGGCGCGAGCTGCTGCCCATCTCCTCCAATCCGGAGGACGGCTGCAATCGGATGCAGATGACGCGCCAGGGCAAGTACTGCTTCGAGTCGGGCGACGATCGGGCCAACGAGAACCTGCTGCTCACCTCGATGCACCTGCTGTGGGCCCGGCACCACAACTACCTGGCCCGGGGCCTGCACCAAGCGAACCCCGACTGGGATGACGAGCGCCTGTTCCAGGAGGCGCGCAAGATCCTGGCCGCCCAGCTCGCGCACATCACCTACAACGAGTTTCTGCCCGTGCTGCTGGGCCGCAACCTGAGCCAGGCCAAGGGTCTGCTGCCCGCCCGCGAGCAGCTCGACGCGCCGGACACCTACGATCCCCAGGTGGATCCCAGCATTGCCAACTGCTTTGCGGCAGCTGCCTTTCGCTTCGCCCACACGCTGCTGCCGGGGCTGTTCAATGTGTCGCGGGACAACAGCACGCCCGAGGCCATGGAGCTGCACAAGATGCTCTTCAACCCGTTCTCGCTGTGGACGCCGCACGGCATCGACCACGCCCTCCAGGCCGCCGCCAATACGCCCGTGCTGCGCGTCGACCGCTTCTTCTCGCTGGAGATCACCCAGAAGCTGTTCGAGGGCACGGCCGAGGATCGCGTGCCCGTGTGCGGCCTCGACCTGGTGTCGCTGAACATACAGCGTGGCCGCGATCATGGCATACCCGCCTACCCAGTCTTCCGAAGGCACTGCGGACTGCCGCCCGTGGACACGTGGGAGCAGATGGCGCAGGCCGTGGACAACGCCACGCTGGCCTCCATCAGGCAGATCTACGAGTGGGTAGCACTTGGCTAACTATGACTTGAGTTTCACTTCCGATTTACCCTCAGCTCCCCCCAGGATGTGGACCTCTACACGGGCGCGCTTAGCGAACCGCCGCTAGATGGCGCCATCTTCGGGCCGCTGCTCAGCTGCCTGGTCTCGGATCAGTTCATGCGCATCAAGCTCGGCGACTCCCATTGGTATGAGCGCAAAATGGGACCACAGAGGCTGACCAAGCGTAAGACTAGTCTGAGATATCCAAGTGTACGACTCTACGATTTATTCTGCCTGCAGCTCAACTGGCCGAGATCTACAAGAGCAGCCTGGCTGGCATCATCTGCCGCAACTCCGATGGCATTCGACGTGTGCGTCAACATCTCATGGAGCGTCACCGCTCGGATGGGAATACCTATGTGAACTGTGTGGACCTGGAGGGCTACGACTTTGACTTTCAGCCTTGGTCGGAGGCGAACGAGGCCCCGCAGCTGCACAGAGCGAGCTTCAGTCAAGCCGCCTCCCTAGTGCGAGTCTTTGGGGTCCATAACAATACAAATGCAACTCAAGTAACTGTAGCTAATTGATGAATAAATATTAATTATATATCTATAGATGAGTGGAGCTGGTTAAAATTGAAGGCTGGCTAGAGCTAGAGTATATAATAGAGCTGGAATAATGATAGATACCTTAGATATGGATAAATCTTACATTTATAGATCTGACTCAAGTTGATATTTCGACTCGAACTGGACTAGAACTGAAAAGGAGAACTTAGAAATGGATAAATCTTACATTTATAGATCTTACTCAAGTTGAAGTTTCGACTCGAAATCAATTAAAAATTCATTTAGTGTTAAGCTAAAATGATAAATCATTCATACAAGTCCACATAAGACAATCATCTTGCCCTATTTGAATTTTCATATAGGATATATTCCAATTGGAAAATGAATAAGTGAAAGATTTTACGATTTCTTGGTTAAAGATCTATAGATCTCTCGAATCCAATCCAAGAATCCAATTCTACTTAAGCAATCTGAGTGAAAAGTCTAAAAATATCGTTGATATTTCCTATTTAATGCATTTAAATAAATAACAAATTGTTAATTGCTAAATAATTGAAGAGCTAAAGTCAATTGATTGGCCTCGCCTTATCGCTCATCTCGGCTCAGCCGCAGAGGCTGATGTAATCCTAGGCATGCCATTGCAGCAGCCAATAATCCACGCAGGAGAGCACAAGCGCTCCACTTACCGACTGCCACAGCTCGCATTAGCCCGGCAGCAGCAGCGTGCCATTGGAGGCGAGGGCGAGTGCTGCGGGTGGCGCCAGAGTGGGGGTTGCGGCCGGCAGACGAACAGCTGGACAGATGGTGGCCGTGTCGTGGTAGTAGGCCAGAGCCAGGGCAGAGAACAGAGTCAGGAGAAATGCCAGCCAGAGGCAGACGGAGCACAGACGACGCGCCTTCTGCCACCAAGGATCCCAGCCGAACGGCAGCAGCTCCTCCAGCGACAAGCCGTACGAATAGCTGTCCAAATATAAAGTGTATGTGTGTGTGTATGTTTATTAATTATTTAATGCAATGCGACAGTTAAGTGTGTGTTTACTCAGCAATCGTAAAAACGGGCTCATAATCCTTTGACTCCTTGTTGGGCACCAGAATGATGTGCGGCTCCTGCTGCTGCTGCTGGTGTTGTTGTCGCTGTGCTGCCAGCAGCGCAGTTCTCTCGTTGCAGGGCATGCTGTGGCTGTGGCTGCGACTGTGGCTGCTGCTGCTGCTGCTGCTGCTGTTGTCCTTTGTCTGCGTCCGTTTGGTCGTGGCTGTCACCTGGGGCGACAAGCGACTCCGTTAGCGCACAAATGAGACTGGCATCTGGCCTGGCGCTGGCTTTGTTTGCAACTTAAATTAGCGTTGTCGTTGCTGTCGTTGTCTGTCAGCCCTTGCCGTGGGGTATTTCCATTCCGATGGACAGCATGTAACACGTCAAGACTGCATACAAATTACAATTGAACAAGTTCAGTCTGGATTTGAATTTATATACATCAATTAAAGTGTGTATAGCTAAGGAAATCTATAGCTTATACCTCGTATAGGCCTTATAAAGGGTCTAATTTAAAGTGAGATGGCTCTTTAATAAAGAGTCTTTCTGCAAGAGGTATACTAAGTATATATGTGTCTAGAGTTTTCTTCATGTTAGGGTATTTCATCAACGTCGCGACGTCTCTAGACTTTTCCTGGTTGCTGTTGTTGTTTTTATTGTTTTATTGTCACTTTTTGAGTTTTTTTTTTCCAGATTCCTGTAAACAACTTTATCGCCAACTTATTGTTGCTGTTGCTGTCGCTATTGTTGTTGTCTCACTCATTTTTCCAGTCATCTGCGCGCATCTTCCGCCTCGAGCTGAGATTCGCACAGAGTTCTCTTATCGTAGTCTCGCGCGATTTGTTGGCTTCTTGGCTTCTTTTATTCTAGATCCCATGTAATCTCTTGCATAATAGCGATTGTCTGGCAATTGTCGCCCAGTTTCACACTGACAGGCCCCGCAGATAAGCCCCTGGCCCCAGATAAAGTGCACAATGTTCCACTTAAAAACTTCAGTTTAAGACAAATTTTTGTTTATTTTTGATTTTTGTATTTCGTTCGTTTGTTTTCCTTTTCTGGTTGGGTTAACATGCTTGCAAATACATATATGTACCATATACCTAAGTCATATGCTCGACTCTAGACTCTGAATAATGCCATGGAATTCCCTAAGTACTAGACCTATTTAAGTATATCTGGTTAAACATCAAGTTCGTATATCGTGCATAAATACATTTATGGTTAGTTTTCCTTCGGGAGGGGACTTTCACATATTTGGCTAAAGTTTTCGTATATTTTGTGGGGAGATTATATTTGTCATAGAGTTCATATATATATAAAGTATAACATGTAGATCGAATCGAAAATTGTTGATCCACTCAATGCTATAATACTTTGAGAGGTTAGTATTTTATTTATCGTAGCAAAGTATTTTTGGTATATATTCTGATTTACTTAAGCTAAGATATTGAGAAAATATCTGAAGTAAAATTGTTTTATGAATTTCCATATTCGGTTTTTCTATAGTAGGTATATTTATAGGGACTAGAATAATATACTTTATCAAAAATGCAATGAAAATAGGATTTTCAAGAAAAAAAAAAAAAGTTGTTCCGACTGAAAGAAAAATAAGAGGATCGTATTATTGAAATTATACAATATTTATTTAACAAATCTGTTAAAAATTATCTTATATTCTTTCTTTTACTTCTTCTGCTTCTTCCTCTTTTGAGTAAATCTATTGAAGTACATACCTAAATTCTATATCGGAAGCACTTTACTCGTTTTATTTGCCTTTGCCTTGAAGTTAATCAGTTAATCAGATTTATATATATATACTATGTGCCTTATGATAAGATCTTGCATTTTAGCTAACTTTATTATATTTCTGTTTTCTTGGACTGTTCTATGCGATAGTTCTACATTCTATTCGAATCTAACCTGATCCTGTTTGCGACTTACACGCAACGTCTGTTAACTTCCAGTTGGGTTTCTTATACTCGTTCACGACGTGACATATATAATCCTCTCATGAAAATTATAGATTTAAAGTTTTACTTGATTCCGTTCGCCCATTGGGGGGTGTCAAATAAGAAATCATTATTGCATCAATTTATTTGCTTGGATAATGTGAACGAGTATTATACAGTCAGACATTCCCTTGATCTATTAATTTAAGCATTCCAAAAATAAATAAAAATATTAAAAAAAAAAAAAAAACAAGAAATCGAAACAAAATAGAAGTAATTGAAAAATTCAATTTAATTTTCATATAACTTAAGAGCAAAAGACATTTGCAGTGATAGATGTAATTGCATTAAATACATTTCTCGGCTATATGCATAACTTAAGTTTATTCGGTATTAATCGTATATTTTTCATTCTCCTTTTATTTTTAATTTTTTGCATTTGTTTTCTTTGGGTATAGTTCTATATCTAGATTTGGCGCAGTTTTCCCATCAAGTTATTCAAGTTCTCAATACATATATGTATACATACATTCATACATATTGATAACCGTTCAAAATGTTTTAAAAAAATAGAATAACATTATACAAAAAATACAATTTCATTTAACAAACATTTTGGTGTTATGCCTTAATATCGTAATCGTTAATCGTTATCGTTTATCGTTTCATAGATGACAAAGTGAACTGAAAGTCTTGCCAAGTAAGTATATTTATGTAGTGCAGTGCACTCAAACACTGATGGTCGTACTAAAAAGTGCCGCAATTTTAATTGGTCGGAGTTTTATTTTGTTTTGATTTGATTTGAGTTGAAATTTTAGTTAAGACTACAGAAGCTTTTAGTTGTTGCTGCTTAAAAGTGCGTTGACTAGAAATAGTTGTTGATTAAATATTTATTATTTATTACGGTTTACTTTTTTTTAATATTTAAAAGAATACATTTTCTAGGGCTTACACATGTATTAAATTAACAATGGCTGATTGTGACAATTAATGGAGAGACAGCTTGAATTATTTATATGTATATATGTATATATTAAGTACAGCTATAACAAACAACAACAATGATAATTATAGTAATCATAATAATTATAATAATAGTAATAGTTGTAATAATTACTCGAATTGCATTAAGAACATTTCAAACATAGAGACAAGCTAATACATATACATATATATATAAATCATATATCATATATCAAATATCAAATATCATATATCATTTACGATTTATCATTTATCTTTTATCGTTTATCTTTAATCTTTTTGAATGCTGCTTTTATGTATAAATATTGTTCATATATATATGTATATGTATATATATATATATGTAACTGAATGATCACGTTGCTTGTTTGCTGAGCCCGAGGCAGCCTTTCTTGTATTTACATTACTTAAAATGAAACAATATATATGTAGCGATATATATTTGTTTAAAATAAGCCACACCTAGAAACTAATTAAACATTACAGTTTTTAATATTAACATAAATTTTACATACATAGTTCTCAATGTTTATATAGCAGTGAAACGTACAATATTCTCTTTATACATATTTGACTTGAATCATATAAATAAAAATTTCTGTTTAATCATCTTGAATATATATATATATATATATATAGATATAAATATATATTCTCTCTCTATAGCTTTGTTACAGCTATTTGGGCTGGCTAACGCGTTTCATAGCATGATCTGCTTAAATCATGATGATATCATATGCTTCCAGCGTGCTCACGATCAGATATACAACCCAGAGGAGCAACAATATCGACGCATACATCCATTTGGCAATCGTGGGTCCACCCAGCTCGGCGCGTATCGACTTGGACGATCGTCGAATCATCATAACTCCAATGGCAATGACAGCCTCGCCGCAGAAGAGCGTCACAGCAAAGCCAATGCTGAAATTTTATCTACTATTAGGAGATCTGTTATAGATAGCGATCCTCTGCCTTTGCTACTCACGTTCCGGGCTCCACATTGAACGTTGAGCCATTGACCGCATGATAGATCGAGGCGATGGACCACGCCAGGCCAATGCCCAGGAATACGTTGACTGCATTGCTGCCCGTGACATTGCCAATGCAATTGTCAGCGGTCTGATCCTGCTTGGCCGCGATGATGCTGGCAAATGTATCTGTATCAGGGCAGGAAATACTAGGTTAAAGAATTGATGTGCAATGCAGTTCTTAGCGTGAGGATAAACCAGTTTGCATTCCTATTCTATTATAACTGACAATCGCTTCGAATTCTTCTTAGATTTTGTACCTTATCTAACAGTATTATCTTTATAGTGGGGATGAAGCTGTCTATTCTTAAATATACTTCTAATACTTTGACTCTACATGTGCTTATTAGCTTAGCTTTACTTTAACAGCAGGATAAGCTGCCACTCGACGATAAATTTATACCAAAAGTCCACCCAAGTATCAGGGCATATCCCATTTTACCTGGTATACTGGTGCCTAGCGCCACAAAGCAAATGGCTGTCACCGAGTCCTTGACGTTGAGCACACAGCCAAAGTAGGTAGCCGCATCTCCGATAATCGCGGTCAGAACGCCAATCACGAATATAGAAACGACAAAGGTGACATAGCCGCCGCAGATATCTGTGAAAGGTAAATGATTTACAAGTCAATCGATCGGTATGAAGCCGATGTTACCTGTGGGCGGCACAAATGCAAACAGCACCTTCCAGAAGAGGCAAACGAAATGGCTGATATAATCCATACACTTCGGTACCTCCTCTCCCACTTCCTCATCGGCTTCGAAGTCATGCTCGTCAGCTGGGAGAGAAAAAGATATATGAATGAGTATACAGATCAAGAGACAAATCTAGATATATGAAGATTGGGTTTTAGAAATCGTTCCATGTCTATGGACAGATACGTATATACGGATAGATGTAGCTCACCTGGCACAACAGTTAGCGCATCCTTGAACTGTTCCTTCCACGACGATGTGCCCAGCACACTTGAAACGTTTGCCCGAGCGACCAGCTTGTCCACGGTACTCTACGGATATACAGGTACACAAATGCATGCACACAGTAATTTGGTTGAATTTTACAATATTACGTATACGCCTTCGCATATCATGTATACGCCACACACGACGCACACACACACAGTGACACAATGACTCGGTGCACACAAACACACCGGAAACAAAGCTTTTCATTTGAAGATTAGAGACAATTAGGTGCTTAGTTGCACGACAGGTGCCAGCCAGGTGTGTTTAGCTTAACTGCCAAGTGTTACGACAATGGCACCTGAGCCACTTTATGCTCTCGTCCTGTCGTCGTCCTGTCGTTGTTCCTGCTATTTTTGTCATTGTTATACCCATTGAAAGTGTTTACAAAGTAGCTAATTTGGTCAGAGAACTGAGTGCAATTCGCAACTAATCTATTGTATAAGTATGTATACAAACAATCGATAATAATCGATAACACTTTCTTAGGCATATCTCAAAGATATATATCACAGAGTCGTTTATATAGTATAAGTTGTCTATATATAGTTAATCTGCTATAGGTCATCGTCTAGTCGACTACTTGTTAGCCCTTCTACAACTCTCTGTGTGTATTACAGCAACAGCTCTGGACATTAAGCTGTCTGATGTGGTATGTGCACAAGGATCTTTATAATGTCCAACAGGGAGTGTTGCCTGCTTGTGTGTCTGTGTGTGTGTGTGTGGGAGTGTGTGTTAAGTGTCCACTTACAACAGATTTCGCAAACTGTCAAGTGCATTTCTAGTCTGTATTCGTATTGGAATGTGCTTACCTTGAATTCCGTGCTTTCACGTATGCGGATATATGTCGTGGTCAGCTCGCCGTTTCGTGGCTTGCTCATTAGCAAGATGCGTTCGAGATCTGTTAAATCTTCGGCTGGCTTTCTTTCCACCTGCTTGATTTTCTCTAGCAGTTCATCGTCTGTGCGGACCAAGGTAAATCAAAGTGTAAATCTTAATTAGTATTTGGTATATCACACAGAACTCTGGCACTTAACCAGAATTCTTCAGATAAACACACATAGATGTATATATACACACACCAATATATTTGCGTATATACACATTTATATGCTCACGAGTACACATACACATAAACATGGAGAGTAAAAGTTTGCTAAATTTAGAGAATCGTTTGGAATTGAGTGCATTTGCTTGCAGAAATATTTTGTGGATCTCGAATTGCTACAGCTCGAAAAATTTGCAATTAAATGAGAAGACAAATCAAGAAAATCTACAGACGGACACAGATACAGATACAAATACAAATACAAATACAGTTACAGCTACGATTACAATTAAAATTACAGTTACATTTACAGCTACTGATTGCATGCAAATGAAGCTAAATGAAATGAAAAGTTCGCTTAGAACTTTTGTGAAATGTTTTAATGAGTTCTTTGCAATTTGTCTAGACTTCGAGTAATATAAATAAAAAATATAATTACTGCCTAATACTAACAGATGTCTACTAAAATCTCTTTATGTGAGCTTAAATGCATTAAATTCTATATAAAATCGTTTCACTTATGGTTCATCCACTTGCGAGAGTGGAACCAGCCCATCGATTATTCATTAAGCTAGAGGTCTATAAAAAATTTTGTAAAAATTATGGAATACATAATACAAATCAGAAATCTGCGCCACATACGCAATATCAAAACCCAATAAAATTTTATAATAAATAGACAAATAGAGCTGAGTAAAAACTGATTTGCAAAAGGGTTTGGTATTGCTGAAAATTTAGAAAAGTCTTTTAACTTTTCTAGCTCTAATTCTAAAGGTAATCGATTAATAAAACCCAAGAAATTTTAGTTATGTTAAAGAAAGAATACAAATATTATTATTTTCAGAAATTTTCCACATTGAAACTTTTAAGAAATTCGCCTAATTAAGCTTAGATATTATAGAAAATTTTATAAATTTCGCTTAATCAAAATAAACCCAAAATATAAGCACATATATATAAAATATGTTAGATATGCTTAGATAGATCACTTGGAATGCATGCATAGAGAGAGAGAGAGAGAGAGACAGCGACACATTACAATATATTGCTGATATAGGGATGACTCACGAGTATGATCTCCAGTGTGATTTTCTATAGACAGCGATTGAATACGTGGAAGGTGACAACAAATTGGTATTTTTTTGTTTTGTTTTGTTTTGAGAGCAGGAATATTTAAAACAAGATATTTGTGGTTTATTTATTTCAAATGCAAATATAAATTTAATTTATATTAGTTTTTGTTTTTTTTTTTTTTTTTTCGTTTGCTATGTTCAGTTAAGAAATTTGTATTTAATGCATTCAACCAATACAAATTAAGATAATTTTTATTGCTTTTTGTTTTGTTTTTAGCTTTAGCTTGGCTAGTATACCCTGTTAATATGCAATCGGTGGGGTTGCTCTAACATACACATAAACCAACAAGAGGCTAATACACTGAGAACAATATCTGCTGCGATTATGGTAAATCAAAAGCCGTTCACAAAATCAAATTTGGCCAAAAATGTACAACCACACACACAGACAAAAATAAAACCATAGGGGTATTCCACAAAAATAAAATAAAATAAAATTCAATTAAAGAGGACTAGGAATTATTCAAGAATATCTTGTGTGCATTTACTTACAAATCGAGTTGATGCAGAATCGTTTAACGATTTTTTATTTACATATATGTATATATAGTCGATGATATCGTATCGATTTCGAGTTCGAATTCGATTTCGAGTTTCGGGGCACAAACAGAAGCGGGCACAAGCGCGTGTTACGTCGAGCATAGAGAAGTTTACCAACAAAATGTCTTTAACCAAAACTTTCCCAAAAACTTTATTTCAATTGAAGACGAAACGTGAGCAAAATTTCCATTACTCTCTTTTCTTTTCCTATTTTAACTCAGAGTCTGTTGATCCTAACTTTTACACAAACTCGGCGTCGAAAAAGCGCAATTTTTTCTCACTTTAGTTGCTATACATGCGTTACATATATAAGGACTTACACACACACACACAGATACCAAAAAAATATACATTCAGGATATGAACACACATATTTTTTCTATATTATGAATGAATTGGATGGTCTGGGTGTATAAATCAAGGCTGTCCAAGTTTTCTTTTGATTAAGTTTGGCGCAGTGCATATCTTTTACAGTTCGACAGCGAGGATTACAGGTAGATCTATAAAAAATGGTTCACAATTCTTGAATTGTATTAAAAGATTCAAGCAGTCAAAGATTTAACTCTTTGCTCTCTAGCGTGAACGAGTACTACGTAGTCAGGTTGATCTTGAGATTTCAATATCAGTCTTTCATGATACGATACGATAAAAGCTTATGATATTTCCATAAATGTCTTTTAATATATTTTCGTTTTAACTTATTTTCGATTGCAGCCAAGATTTAAATAATATCTTAATGCGTGTGGAACAAAAAACAAATCGCAATGAATTTCGATTGCACATGAAAAGCCCATTGATATGTGTCATTTTTAAAGCTTTTTCTTTTCGTTGATATTTTTATTTTTAACTGAACATAAACACTTTGCGAGAGTATTGATTCAAGATGAGTTTGTAAGTGTTACAAATTTACTTTTACCTACCAAAAAATCGATGGAAAAATGATTCCTTATTTGTGTCATCTGCGTGAGGATAATTGCAATGGTTGTTGTTGTTGTTGTAGTTGTTGCAGTGTGTTATCAAATATTACATACACACATACATGGATATATATATATATACGGGAGTTGGATTAGTTTTGTTCAAAAGTTACATTAATGCATATGAAGTGAGTTATGTTTCAATATTAATTATACTTATACTAAATACTAAAACTTATAAAAAATACCAAAAAAGAAAAAGAGTGAAGGGTGCTACGGACTGCAGGAGGGGACAATAGGGCAGCTACGTACAGAGTTGATATCAAACAAAATGAGAAGAAGAAGTAGCTCAATACGTAAATACTTAGGAAAAGAAATAAAAATTATTTCATCTCTAATAGAAGAGGTTGGTAAAATATCTTAGGCAATTAAAGACAGTTGAACAAAAATTATCAATAAATCATGGAAAATATTATCATTGTTTATAACCAAACTAACACCATAGATGCATAGCTTATAAACAAAAATTAAGGAATTTTTATATTTGATTTAGAAAAGCAGAAATCATTTCAAACAAAATATTTATTATTAACTTAAAAACCTTCAGCAACAAAATTTAAATGTTAATAAATACTATACAATTATATATATTTTATAAAAATATATATACAAATAAACAACATTTTTAAAAGCTTAAAATAAATATTTATATATATTTTTAGAAAATATATACGCATAAAAAATTTAATATATTTTTTAATGAGCAAAAAATTTAATATTGAAAATATATAAAATAAAAGTCTTTAGTCTAAAGCAGACCAATAATCATTCTAATAAATTGTTTAGTTTTAAGTTGATTAATTTCATAATCATTAATATCAACTTTTTCTTTTCATTTTTGTACTTTTGTATACAAGTTTAACTTTTCATTTGACTAATTTATTTCCTTATATTTTGTTTTTGTTTTAGCTTTTTTCTCTCTACGCCTGAACCGTTTTTAAATGCCTAGCGACCAACACAAAAGGATTCTCCGAACAAAGGGGAATAACATACAACATTAAATGAAACACAAAACTAAACTGAGGACGGCGAGAGATACACATACATATACATAATTATACATACATATATATGGGTGTATACCTCTCGGTGCTGTCGAAAATATACAGAAATTTGCGCTCTTTGTTCGCAATTATCTCAAATGAAATTTAACGCTAGGCGCTGAACGGAATTCGAGTTAAGAACTTAAGGAATCGTAACCCAAGAATTGCTCCCTATTAATATACATATTATTTTGTTTCTTCTTTTTATGGTTTCGTTCGTTTTCAATTCAAATAAAATTAATTAATTGCACAATTCAAGTCTTACGGTAGTGAGCGGAATCTAGAAGCACAAAGAACACAAACGAAAAGAGACCGAAAATAAAAATTATGCAAGGAAATCAAACCAAGTTCAGTCTCTAAGAGTCAAGTGTGGGTGCCAGATGATTGCCTTCCAATCACTCAAATGGCAATTGCCAACAGCTGTATGTGTGCGTGGGTGTGTGTGGGCGTGTAGTCTAGCTGCGGTTATTGCCTTGGCAACAGCTCAAAGTCTGCCATTAAGTTTATTAAAAAAATTTCTGATCCATTTTGCGGCACTTTTTGGGCTACTGGCTCGAGTTCTTCATATAATTTGGTTAACAGCAAATTGAGTTTCGTTTCGGTAAGAATAACCGCGCGCACACACACACACAAATACACACACACGCACGCACACACACATATATATATATAGGAGAGACAGAGAGATCAGGAAGTGAAACTGTTTTTTGTGTGGATAAGCTGGTTTGGGGATTTCTCTCTGCTTTTCAGTGCTTGTAAAATTGAGTTTGGAGCTGCTGTCGCAACTTGTTTGGCCAAGAAAAAAAAAAAAAAACAAAAAAAAACTCACCTGGCGCCAGCACCGGCTCCCCAATTTTCACCTTGAATTTGACATCCTTCTCGTACGTACTCTCCTCGATGATGGGCACCGTTATGTATTGCCTGCAACAAAGAGAATTGAGGCACATGGATTACAATTGAAATCAAGTCGATACAATCGCATAGCTTCAACGTGGCCATAACTAACAGCCGCATTGATTAATGGTCGGCTATGCCTTTGGCTAAATGGCCGTAATCTTGACACTGTACAACAGCGTTTGGAAATTTATTGGCCGGCATTAACTAGACTGTGACAAGAACAAACAGACTCTCAGACCCGCACCCGCACCCGCACCCGCACCCGCATGCCAAAATCAATTGCCGAGAGCGACGCAGCTGAAAATAACAAAAATATATTACGTATACGCAGTGTAGTGCTCATAAATATGTGCATTATTCAGACTGTGCAATGAAATGTTTGCTAGCATAAAGAATTATTGTAGGCGGCAGACACAGCGAGAGAGAGAGAGAGAGAGGGAGAGAGAGAGAGAGAGGGGGAGAGAGAGAGGTAGAGAAAGAGAGCGAGATTTGGGAATGCGCCAAGACCAGCGCAAATCTAATCAAAATACTCTACAGCAGAATAAACTATGTCAGCTGCATCTGCGAATTTATGCAGATATATATGTATATCATATATAAGTAAATGCTGTGTTGGATTAGACTATCAAATTATATGAGCATGAGCCGGAAATGCCTGACCCATGCTTTCATATAATCACAGCTCGTAACTATTGATCATTTCTCGAAGTTTTTTTTACAGTTCCTTAAAAAATAAATGTTAAAGTAACTCTACTATTTTCATGAACATGAATTTTAGCTCTACTAATACCTACTCTAAATCAATACTGAGTAACCCATATCCCATATCCCATATGGCCACAATTATTGCCAAATATATTTCTTATGAATTTTCCCTCCAAGACCTCATATATCACATACATCCCATATTTTAGGGCATTTAATATTCGCCCGACCTCAACTGGCACTTCTGGTCTGCCTCAGAAATGCCACAAGTTGTTTGGCTTGTGCCAGCGGGCTCATAATTTGTGGGTCCGATAAGGCAACTCAAAGCCAAAGTTTGTGTGCACCCACAAAAAAAAAAAAAAAAAAAAAAAAACTAACTCCAAACTGATTAAACTTTATAAAATTAGCAAGTTTTCGCCAAAATGCAATAGCCATATACTATAAATATATATATGAATAGCTGAAAGCACACATATATTTATATATATATATATTATGTATACGCCCTGAAGTCCCTTGGCATTTTGCGCACTTTTCTTTGGCCAATCGCAAACTTTAACATTTCTTTCAACCTTTCACCTTTTCTGCTTGTTCTAATGTTTTTTCTTTTCTTTCCTATTTCTCTTGGCCAAATGAATTTTGCGGTTTCTAGTTCGTTTTCTAATTCTGCAGCCCCGCTTTTCCATTAAACTTGTTGCTGTGTGGCATGGGACGTGCCTGGTCAAGTTTTCATTACGGAAAACAGCTTTTATGAGTCATATAAATGAAATGCGGTTATTATTCAAGAATACAAAACAGAGTTGAGCTACTCCAAAAGAAGCATTTCATTGGCATTCACTCTCCAAATGAAGCTCTTTGCACTATGCATGCATATATGTGTTTTTACTGATTTATATCATTATATGTATATACTTGAGTGCCGTTTGCTGCTGCTGCGATTAGATAAGTTTTGCTTTAATTGCAAGCTAACAGCTTAATAATTCGTAGTATTTTTATTTATTTATAATCTTGATTTTCCAATTCAATTGAATACTCTTCGTGACATTAGATGGCCAATCGATATTGCAAAATTGATAGGGAAGCACTTTAAGAGCTAATCGTCGATAGCTATAGATTAGAGCACAATCTGGAAAAGGGTATTCAATTGTATCTCTAAGTCTGACACACGTGTTTTCTGTATATCGATAAATATCGATGTGCCTATTGTCTTTATATATAGTCGATAGCTCTATGCCAGGAAAGAAAAAGTCTGTCACAGTAGAAATTTGAATTCGATATCTAAAAGCTCAAACCTAACTACACAAATGCATGAGTAATACGACATTTTCTCGATAAATATCACTTTAGATACCGCTTAGATGCATACTTTAGATACAGAGTATCTGCTAGTCATGTAGCAATGTAGTGCTATATCTCTATTTGCTTATAGAAGTTAACCCAAATACTAGATTAAAATGCGTAATTCTTTCAGACAGATTTCGCGATATGATATGGGAATGGGACTTTTTTAACGATACTTTGCCCTGGGTCCCTTTACACACTTTCTCGTACCGCTTGGCTGCCTCTGAGCTCATCGTAAAAACAACTTATTTTACACACATGCAGCATTTCACGTGTTCTCTGTCCATTGTCGTTTTTTGTTTATGACGCGAGTTCGCAATGAAACATAATAAATCCATAAATTCGCGCAGATGGTCGTAAATACGTGCACGAGTCGAGCCCTGCGGCTGAGGCGGGGCGGAGGAGTGGATTATCGACGCATTAGATTTGCGCTCGCTCTGACCATGTCCAGTGCTATCTTATCCGCCACGCAATCGGAAGTCGAGCAAGTGGGCACTTGGCCGGCGAAAGGCCAGTGCCAGACATTGCCCGTTGGCCAGTCTTGAACGAGATGTTGCTCCTGTACCACGTCGTCATCGTGATCGGTCTGCTCAGCGGCTGCGGCTGGGCAGCGCCAGAATGTAACCGCAATGCCGAATATTGCAAAGATCGGGCCATGCATCCGGATATGCAGGAGCCCAAGCAGCAACAGCAGCAGCAGCAGCAGCAACGCCTGGCGGGCGAGGAGAAGAATGCCTACTGGCGAGATCAGGGCGTGCAGTTCATCAAGCAGAAGCTGAGCGAGCAGCCGAAGGAGGGCAGAGCCAAGAACATCATCATGTTCCTGGGCGATGGCATGGGCGTGACGACCACCTCGGCTGCGCGCAACTTGCTGGGCGGCGAGGAGCAGTCCCTGTCCTTCGACCACTTCCCCTACACGGGCCTGAGCAAGACCTACTCCGTGGACCTGACTGTGCCCGACTCGGCCTGCACGGCGACCGCGTACCTGTGCGGCGTCAAGGGCCAGGAGGGCACCATTGGCGTCAATGGCGCTGTGCCCCGAGCCGACTGCAAGGCCACGATGGACCAGAGCAAGCACGTCGACTCCATTGCCAAGTGGGCCATCGATGCGGGCAAGTGGACGGGCCTGGTGACCACCACTCGCGTGACCCACGCCTCCCCGGCGGGCGTCTACGCCCACATCGCGGAGCGCGACTGGGAATGCGACACGGATGTGGTTGCCGACTGCGGCGAGGATTCCGAAGTGCCGGACATTGCCTACCAGCTGATCCACGGCGAGGTGGGCAGCAAGCTGAAGCTCGTGCTGGGCGGCGGCCGCAAGAACTTCGTGGACCATCGCCTGGAAGATTGGGGCATTCGGTCGGATGGCCGGCACTTGATTAACCAGTACTGGATGCTGAATCCGGAGGGCAACGTCTACGTGACCACAGCGGCCGAGCTGATGGAACTGAATGTCACGAAGCCGGAGCGCATATTGGGCCTCTTCCAGAACGACCATCTGCTGTACCACATGCAGGCCGTCGAGCAGGCCAGCGAGCAGCCCACCCTGGAGCAGATGACGCGCAAGGCCATCGAGTACATGAGCCAGAGCGAGCAGGGCTACTTCCTCTTCATCGAGGGCGGACGCATCGACCAGGCGCACCACGACAATCAGGCGCGCATGGCGCTTGACGAGACCATTGAGTTCTCCAAGGCGATTGCCGCCGCGCGAGAGCTGACCAGCGAGGACGACACCCTGCTGGTCGTCACGGCGGATCACTCGCACGCCTTCACCTACTCGGGCTACGGGGTAAGCACCACCCGGCACAACTCCAACTGAGTTTCCCTTTCCATTCCATTCACCAATCCCCTCGCTTGCAGTATCGCCACACGGACATCTTTGGCAAGGCGCCGGCCAATGGCAACGACGGCATTCCACACATGATTCTCAGCTATGCGAACGGCCCCAGCGCCGAGCGCTTCTACAATGCCGAGACCAAGGAGCGCGTGGATCCCACCACGCTGATAACGGGCCATCATGAGGAAGCCTTCCCAGCTGGCGTGCCCTTGGACTCGGAGACGCACGGCGGCGACGATGTGCTGGTCTACGCCTCGGGTCCCTGGTCCCACTTGTTTACCGGCGTCTACGAGCAGAGCACCATTCCCCACATGATGGCCTACAGCGCCTGCCTGGGCGACGGCCTCACCGTGTGCTCCGAGTCCCAAAGGACCTGAGCGCCCGCTGCGTGACTGCAGTTCATCACAATTAAGTTTGTGGCTCATTAAAAGCAGCGATTGCACTGGAGCAGCTGCGGCCGCTCCGACTCCTGCCACGCCACCCCTCCACTCCACTTCTGCTTGATGCATATTGTAAATTGAATTAAATGCGAATTTCCTACAGTACCGCGCCGCCTTTCGCATGTTTGCGGAAAAACAAGTTCGAATCAAGTTTCAGGCTTTCGTGCGTCTAATTAATAGCTGCACTCGTCGAATATAATTGGAAAAGAAAAGAGAGCAAAGGGCGGCTCAAGCGGCTCTTGACAGAGCCAATCAAGCCTTTGTCCTTTGGCTCGGAGTTGTATTAGTGCTGAGACCCTTTCAGCTTGCCTCTATAGCTCCCCAATTGCTGCTTAATCAAATGCAGAGCTGCTGGCTTTAAGAGCCATGGGATGTAGTTCTCGGCCAAGATATTCTACACATAGATTAGACATGGAATACCAGCGATTTCAGCATAGAGTCCTCACATAAATCTTTTTACTGCTTATCTGCCAGCTGAAGCTGATAAACATAAAACTCAAGAGCGAAGAGCGAACAGAGAAATTTCGTGCGGCAGTTGGCAACAATATTATGCTAACGTGATTAGAAACCTGGCGCAGGGCATGCATAGAGTCATGCAAACTCGACTAGAAGCTGAAAGCTCATCAACGTAATGGGCAAAGTTAGCACCTGCCCAAAGAGGGTGTGTGTGTGTGTGTGTGTGCGGTTCGTGGCATTTGGGATTCCCTTGCGTGTGTGGTTAAAGTTTTGGCCAGCATATTTGGGTTAAGGTAAACACGGGCCAAGCACAGCCAGCGGGCAGGCAAACACCAAGCACACCACACACACCGCACACACCCTCTTCACACACGCACACTCATGCCACACACACACCCCAAGAATTTGCATTTGATTTTATGCAAAACTTTCGGTCTGATTCGCCTGCAAATAACAAAGAAAATAAAAAAGTCGCGCGCCCGCATTTGCATTTTGCATTTTGCATTTTTCATTTAAAATTTAACAATTCAAATTTCAAATTTCACATTTTGCATACGAAATTCAAGCGTAATTGCTGCAATTAAAAACTATGCGTCATTCGTTCCTCTTCGGCCTTCGGGGCGTATGAGTAATATCAAATGCGAGGCAAAATGCGAAATGTATTTGTCAATTTTCTAGTTTCTATTTCCGCTTTGATTGCTAGCTAAATTATATCCGTTAGAGTGTGTGTGTGTTTGTGTGTGCGTGTGTTTGTGTGTGTGAGCCATTTCCCTTCTTGTGACAGCCATTAAATGTAGCAACCCATTCATTGCCTTGGCATTGGCAAAGCTAATTTCGCACAGTCCATCTCTCTCTCTCCCCCCCCCCCCCCCCTGCTCCGCAGCGGCCTCCTCTCTTCCTCTTCTTCTGCAACTGTTTAGCCCGCCGTGCCACTTCCGTCGTTTGATTTCAATGCCGGCAACCAGACCCACCTCCCCACCCCGGTGCTAGCAACGCGGCTCAATTCTTGTTAAGCACACATGTTATTAAACGAAACACACACACTCTCTCTCTCTCTCTCTCTCTCTCACTCTGTCGCCCTCTCTCTTTCTTTAGCGTCTATTGATTTTGAGTCGAATTGCGACAATGTCGTCTGGCCACCAATTGCGACTGCGGCCAGTCAGTGCCAGTGCTGGAAAAAAGCGTTGCAAGTGCAGCTTGTGGCAGGGCCACATAGTATTATGCTCAGCGACGATGGCCAATTCGGCCAGACGGCCAGCTCAGTCCGGCCGCCGTCTTTGGGCAGCCACACAAGTGCCTCAGAATGCGAATGCTAAAATTTTAAATTTTATGCAAATGTCGCTGGGCCAGACTCGAGTGAGCATCCAAAGAAGACTAGCTCTCTCTCACTTTCTCGCTCTCACACTCTCACTTTCTTTGTCGTCTCTGTCTGTCTTGGTTGAGTTTTATTCAAATTGCGCAGCTCGAGTCAAAGGAACATCTTTTGACATTTAATCAACTGAGTTGGAATGAATGAGCGAAATTTTAATGAATGAATAAAAAGTTCGTATTAGAAATTTCATTATTGTCCTCCATTCTAGCTGCTCTCTCTCTCTCTCTCTCTCTCTCTCTCTCTCTCTCTCTCTCTCTCTCTCTACTGTATCTGTATCTGTATTTCTGTATCTGTATCTCTGTATCTGTATCTCTGTATCTGTATCTCTCTATCTGTATCTGTATATCTGTATCTGTATCTCTGTATCTGTATCTCTGTATCTGTATCTGTATCTCTGTATCTGTATCTCTGTATCTGTATCTCTGTATCTGTATCTCTGTATCTGTATCTCTGTATCTGTATCTCTGTATCTGTATCTCTGTATCTCTGTATCTGTATCTCTGTATCTGTATCTGTATCTCTGTATCTGTATCTGTATCTGCATCTCTGTATCTGTATCTCTGTATCTGTATCTCTGTATCTGTATCTCTGTATCTGTATCTCTGTATCTGTATCTCTGTATCTGTATCTCTGTATCTGTATCTCTGTATCTGTATCTGTATCTGTATCTGTATCTGTATCTGTATCTGTATCTCTGTATCTTTATCTCTGTATCTGTATCTGTATCTGTATCTCTGTATCTTTATATGTATCTCTGCATCTGTATCTCTGTATCTGTATCTCTGTATCTGTATCTCTGTATCTGTATCTCTGTATCTGTATCTGTATCTCTGTATCTGTATCTCTGTATCTGTATCTCTGTATCTGTATCTCTGTATCTGTATCTCTGTATCTGTATCTCTGTATCTGTATCTCTGTATCTGTATCTCTGTATCTGTATCTCTGTATCTGTATCTTTGTATCTGTATCTCTGTATCTGTATCTCTGTATCTGTATCTCTGTATCTGTATCTTTGTATCTGTATCTCTGTATCTGTATCTCTGTATCTGTATCTGTATCTCTGTATCTGTATCTGTATCTCTGTATCTGTATCTGTATCTCTGTATCTGTCTCTGTATCTCTGTATCTCTGTATCTGTATCTGTATCTCTGTATCTGTATCTGTATCTCTGTATCTGTATCTGTATCTCTGTATCTGTATCTGTATCTCTGTATCTGTATCTGTATCTGTATCTCTGTATCTGTATCTCTGTATCTGTATCTCTGTATCTGTATCTGTATCTCTGTATCTGTATCTCTGTATCTGTATCTCTGTATCTGTATCTTTGTATCTGTATCTCTGTATCTGTATCTCTGTATCTGTATCTTTGTATCTGTATCTCTGTATCTGTATCTCTGTATCTGTATCTCTGTATCTGTATCTCTGTATCTTTATCTCTGTATCTGTATCTGTATCTGTATCTCTGTATCTTTATATGTATCTCTGCATCTGTATCTCTGTATCTGTATCCGTATATGTATCCGAATCTTTATCTATCCGCATCTACACATTCTCTCTCTCTCTCTCTCTCTTCTTACCACTCTCCCACTTTCACTTTTCCGCTCTTCAACTACCCCAATTACCTTAACCGTTTATAGTCCCCTGGCAATACACACTTAAAGCATACGCAATCGTTCACTATTCCCCAAATAAACTGCGCGTGCAAAGAGGGAAAATTCAATTTGCAGCCACGCACAACACAACAGCACAACAACAACAATAACAACAGTGGTCAATGCTCAATGCGGATTGCTGAATACTTTAAAATAAAATTACAGTAAAATACAGCAATTTGCATGACAATGGGAGCGTAAGGCCCAAGTGCCAGACTCTGGTTCAAACTGACCAGCGCCAGACCATGCAATGTCTAACTTTTGCCCTTACTCACACACACTCACGCGCACACGCACACAAATTGTATTTTTTATTATTTTTTCTGGTTTTGGGGAAGGACGCTTGTGGTTTATCATATAATCGAATCAAGTTTGCTTTTTGTGGCAGAAACGTTGGCGAAATGAACTAAGTGGAGGACCAAGTGGAAGCTAGTTTTTATCACAAATTGATTTCAACTTTGATATGGCAGCGATTGTAATTTCATTTTTTTACATATGGATATATGATAGACAGGAGAGAGAGAGAGAGAGAGAGAGCGAGATAGAGAGTACGAAGTGAATAAAATGTAATAATGAATATTAAACTATAGAGCACAATAAAATATCTAGCATATAGAGTATAGAGTCTGTACTATCTCGTATTCCATACGATATACATACATCTGTAGATAAACAAATGTGTACACATGAAAATGCTGATTCAACAAAATTTAAATGAATTTTCCGCCTCGACTGTCGCCAAGTGATAAAAGAAAAATGGCAAAGCATCTCGATAGACTCCACTGATTGAGTGTGGAAATTGCATAGCCTGGCTGCTGACAGGACATGCCAGCCACCGGATATACACGTAGACGTCGCTTCGCAGCACCTGTCGATTGCCCATGCTGTGCATTCAATTTGGTTCCGCTCCGGGCGTGTGTGTGTGTGTGTGTGTGTGTGAGGCGAAGCGATTTCTATCTGATGCATACATACATACATTTTGTATATTGAATGAAACGGACACACGATAACTAGATACAAATCTGCGTTCGAATTCCAAGTTTTGTGTGCCCTTCAAAGTAGGCCTAGCATGCATGTTGCTGCTGCCAGCCAACAGGTGGCGCTAGCAGCGCCTGTCAAGTAGGCTATACACTTGAGCTAGATCAATAAGTGTAGGGCTGACTGGCACACACACACACTTGCACACTTATAGACACTCACACACACACACACACACACGCACAGTATGCAAATTGTTGTTGTTGTTGTTGCCAGAACAGAGCACTGAGAAGTGCCTCTCGCTAGCACTTGGCCCGGGCATTCCCAGTTAACAAATGTGATTTGCACTCAACAACAGCTTGGGCGGCAGTCAGTGCTAGGGGGACGTGGCATGGGCAAATGAATGCGTTTGCCATTAGCAAGTGTTTTGCAGACAGTACAAGAATATTGCAGTCATTATTATTATTGCTGTTGTTGCTGCTGTTGTTGTTGTTGTTGTTGCTGCTGCTGACAGCATTTAAGTGCAGAGTTCAACAAGAACGTCAATTTTATAAATTGAAAATGTAATTGTGTTGATTTTTTCAAGTCAATCAGCAAGGCATCGCCGGCTGCTCGGTCGCTCGGTCGCTCGGTCGCTCGCTCGTTCAATCATGTATTGACACAGCCCGCCCACACTCATTGAAAATTCATGGAAAATTTCACGTAATTGAGCACCTGCCTCATGTTGTCCGTGGGACAGCTTGAATTGTTTCTGCCAAGCATTGGCTAGATAGCGAAATTGTTGTAATCCAAGCGCATAGAATAATTTAAACGTTTATTTTTTGTATAGAACGAACGCAATTGCAGTGTGTCCAATGCGGAGGACTTGGAGGACTTGTACAGTTATATAATAATCCCTTTTCTGGGCACAGGTCAGATTTTAAATAGTTAATAATATTGATGTTGTCGATTAGACTTGGGAAATGCGAGTTCTCAAGGGAATTTGTGGAAATTCTTTAGAAATAAAATTACAAGAATTAAGAATCGATTATAAATTATATAAGTATTTATATAAACTTATTAATTGACTTAAAATTAAATGTAAAGTATAATATAAGTTAGCTTATATATTATATATTAATTTTTTAATAATATAGTTAACACAATATTATTATATTAATTAAAGTCAAAGATCTATAAACTATATATTCATATGCATATAAACTTAAATTTTAATAATATTCAATAATAAATTAAAAACCTATCAAATTCCCATTCCATTTACCCCTATGCCCGCCTAACTATCCGATAGCGTAATTAGTCATTAGTCATTGCGCATTGGCACATTAGCACCCGCATTGCATATGATGATAGCAAAAAAAAAACGAACTAAATGTTATCTAGATTAAAGCTTAAACGAACGAGAAAAAAAACTAGTTAAATATTTACGCGATGAAAACAGAGATAAGCAGTGAATGCTTGTTTAACAAATTGAGCGTGATTGAAAGCAGCTTGGAGGGAGAGAGAGAGAGCGAGAAACTGAGAGAGAGGCAGACATAGTGAGTTAGAACGAGCTGGAGGAGTTGGATATAAATTATATTTGCTGGGGCGCAAATGAACACTAATTATCGAGACAGATAACGAATGCGAAGCACATGACACGACATGGAAATCGAGCAAACACAAATGTTGGATGTTTAACTAAATGCGGGTGGAAATACACGCACACACACACTAACATACCATCTATGTGGTTAGCTGTCAAGCTGTAATTAAAATATTCTTTATAAGTCACATGTAGCAAAGCCATCAGCGGCTAATGAGCTGTGGCTGAGCGAGTAATGAAGATAACTGAATTAACAACAGCCAGAGCTGGCAGCCCACATATGCACATACATATGTATGTATATGTCTGACTGACTGTGGCTTGGTCTAAGACATGCAGCACAGACATGCACAGCATTGTAAATGCATGCATTTAAATATTGATTGCGAACTTGGCTTGGCTTAGTTACCTTAGACAGGGCAGAGTTGGTTCTACAGCCAGTTTAACTGCTTGAGTTTCCATATTGTTAACAAATATTGACAGAGGCAAGCTAAGAGAGAGCTGATGAACTAGATAAACTGTTGCGTAGACTGAAGATAGTTTAAAGATATGCAAGACTGCGCTCTAGAAGGAAGTGCCCAACTAGCTTGAGATAGGCTAACCACAAAGATGGACTGCAGATCCTTGGACCTTGAATTAGCTCCATTCTAGCTTCAACAATTTAGCGAATAAGTAAAGAATAACATTGAGAATAACTAAAATTGATTTTCACAAGTCAAAAATAGCTTAATTTGTTGCTCATGTTGACATGCGTATTAAATGAAATTTCTGTCTCTAATAACAGCGAAAAGTGCCCTAGGATAGACGTAGGTAGGAGGAGCACACACAAAATACATTTAAGCTTCCTTCACAAGCAAATACAATGATATGGCTCGTTTGGTGCGTGTATAAATATTTATGCGGCCCACTGTTTCAACATTGAGTGTGCATAAAGGCAGCGCAGCATTGCGTATGAATAATGAATTTCTAATTAAATAATTATTCTTTAACCCGGCGGCATTTGGTCGCTGGCATTAAATGAACGGAAATTATGGAAATCGCTCGGGCCGGTCGGCCAATTGCCAATCGCCACTGGCATCGTCAACGCGGCCATAATTAGCTACTTATTGAGTTGTAATTGCGAAAGTTTAGCCAACTGCAGCAGAGCTCCGTTGCTCGATTGCATAGAGCGAGGCATTCATTAGCGTCGCTCGCCTTTGCGCCATTAAAGTTCGCAAAGTTTCTGCATTCAGCTCAGGCTTTGTTCTGTTTAGTTTTTTTTTCTTTCTTTTTTAGAGCTCGCCAAGGAATAGCACAAAAGCCAAGTGGGGAATACAACAACAATAAATTAAAAGCCGAGCCAAGTCGCCCACTTAAGAACAGTCGAGGCCCCTCCCCAAGGATCGGCCATTGTGTGCACTTGGCCTGAAAATAAAATGCAAAATAAAACAATCACAAAATAAAGAAAATAGAAGCGAAGAAAGCGCCGCGTTTTCCAGCAATGGACTGGAAATATTTATTATTGAAGTTCGCGTGTGCCTCGAACAGCCGCGAATCTCGGCCAACACACAAATGTCCCCACGATGAGCGATTTGTTAACAGCTTTGCTTTCACTTTTTATTACCAAGAGCCATTCTAAGGCCATTTAAATTAAATCTAAAGCTTGTGCTTCATTTATGATTGTTTTGCTCACTTAGTTTTATGCCTTTGCAACTTTCGCTTGTTGCCATAAATTCCGAATTGAGTGGCCCAAACGATGTCAGACTTAAGAGCTCGAGCAGCTTTGGCATTCCACTCTGACATCAGGCATATCAAAGCAAAATATTTGGAATTGGCTGGCACTAAATACCATTTGAAGCTTGCTTACGAATGTTTAATATATTTATGCAAATACTCGAAAAAAATCAAATAAAATTTTCAGTTTGCACAGCTTTTAATGAAACACTCAAACAAACGGTAAACTTGTTCATAATAAAATATATGAAATTTTCCATTAAATATGCAATTGCTCACATTGACTTGGCTATGCTTAAATTTCCTAAAATTCACATCAAATTCATAAGAAAAGCTAATGGAGTATTTCAATATTTCTTTTCTCAATATTTCAGCATTTTCCCCAAGCAGCTTTGAGTGTTGCGTATACGCACTGTACGCTATTTTCAAAGCTATAATATATATAGCTATATTTCTATTATTATTTCTAATTTCAGTGCTTGTGGTGGAAAAATCTCTTTGTATTATCTCTTGATATCCCAAAGCAGACAGTAGACTTGTAGAAATTTGGGCATGCTCATCTAATTTTAAATACGCAGCGTTAAGTATATATAAATATGTATATATATCTATACATATATAGGTTTAACGTTGCGTATATTTATATACATATGTATATACAGGTGTGTTTATGAAATGAAATTTTCAATAAACGAGAAGAGCATTAAAACTAGCAAATATTTTATATTGATATGGATTATATGATTCAGACGATGGCAAATATGTTTCAGACTGCTCGATCGTCTAGCCAAATATCTCTTAAATATTACGTATACGTACGCAAGTTCGTTGACTTAAAAATCTGAAACGCGCTGCGCATAAAATCTCCCGCTCTTGCGGCCACTATTTATCATAATGATGTCGTAAATCAAGTCCACGAACTGCTTAGCTAATGAAGGACTTTGGGTCGTAATTTCTGTTTCACTTGCAGTTTAAGTTTAATTGTGCGCACATGGCCAGCAATAATTAAGTTTTAGCTAACCGAGAGCAGCGCCGAGTCGTAATGGCGACGTGGGCTGCTCACCTGAACAAGGACATTACGTCCTTAGCCAGATCAAAGCAGGCAGCGCTGTCAGTTAGCTAACATTACAGAGGGAATGAGAATGAGAATCCGAATCAGAATCAAGAGCTAAATCAAAATCAGCTGTCAAAGGCGCGGCAGGTGACACACACACACACATGCATACACCCACAAGCTGAGTCAGCATGTGTGTGTGTGTGTGTGTGTGACCTTTGACATTGAAGCTGCCTTTTATCATGCGCGTCCTTTGTCGCTGTGAGTGACATGTTTTGCCGGGGCGACCACAAAACAGCCAGCAGTTTATTAAGTTGTATGTGACAGCATAAATCAGTGCCACAACACAGCATGCGCCACAAAGTGTTGCCCGGCGCAGAGCTCGGCGAGAGTTGTTTGATTTATTGCAACTGGCAGAAGCATCAGCATTCATATGCCACACACGCCACATGCCACACATGCCACACATGCCACACATGCCACATGCCATGCGCTATTCGCCAGAAGCCAGATGCCACTTGCAACATCGCAAATCAACTACTTTTTATTTACAAGTGTAAGCCAAAGTGTGACAATTGAGAGTGAACGACTAGAATATATCCTATCCTATATTTTAGTTATCTATTCTATATAGGAATATATACATTTTTTTCTCTGAGAACTGCTCTTAAGATCTATCTTAGTCCGTGTACGCCTACAAATAATAATCAATCACTACCATAGTGAATAAAATCGATATTTATCGATATAATCAATGTGACAGATATATTTTTATACTTTACTTTCACTATAAATCTACAGATAATATTCTGATCAATAATAAATATCCCAACTTTCAGTTTCATAGCTTTAAGAAACATTGACATCGATTTTTATCGATAACAACCAAATTGATTGCTGCTTAGCTCCACATTTTCTAGTTTTTATCTGAGCAAGCATAATTTCAATCAAGAAACAATATATGTATATCATATAGTCCATATCAAAAACAATAGTTATCGATATCTTTTGCTTAAAATACAAGCTAATAAGCAAAAGCCTTACATACACATACATTTTGGCTTCAGCTTGTTATCCACATCGGATATATATGTATTTATATCCTTTGGCTTTAATATGCTTCTCTTAGCTTGGCTTCTTCTCTCTCTCTCTCTTTGGACCATTTTTAATTTGTATGCAGGGCAAAGCAGCAAATTAATTTACCGTTGCTAAAGTTAAACAAAGTCCAAGTGTTGGCCATTTGTTAAATTGTTTGAGCAACTCAACAAGTTCGCTCGGTAATTATGTTCGGCGTTCAACTCATTAAGGTACAAAAATGCTGTGCTCCGATAACCCCTCAGCGAAAAACCCTTTTTTGCTTTTTTTGGGCAACGGCGCAACAGTTGCCCGATTGTTGCTCGCTCTCCGATTTCCATGCGGATGCTGACTCTCGACATGTTGAGCCACACTCGGCCTCCCGCTCGGCGCTTGATGTCATAATAACAAGAGGCAGCAGCAAGATAAATATAAACAAGACTGACTGAAAGGTAGCTCAAGAACAGGCCGGGCTGGGCTGGGCTGGACTGGGCGGTGCGGTTTGGCCCGCAGCTAAGCAGCACACACACTTCAATATCTTTTCGCAACAATCAACCTAACGACATCATGATAAACACAGGCAACAGCGAAACCCGCAAGAACAAGACAAACAACAACAACAACAACAACCAATTGACATTGAAAAGGTTGCGCCACAAGGGAACAGACGAATTTGCTTTGCTGCCTGTTGTTGAAACAGTCTCTGCTAATTTATACAGTCCCCAGAAAGAATAACAAAAAATTGATATACGAATGAGCAAAGAATCAACTAACCTTAGCCTGAGCCTTAGCCTGAGTCATGCTGCCAAGCAGAAATTATGAGAATTTTCAACTTTTTGCATATTTCAATAAAAGTCAAAATCATTTTTAGCTACAACTTTTATGCGCAGCTGAAATTTTTAAATTCAATTCATAATTTCAGGCAATTTTTCGACTTGATTGATTGACTGACAATGAATCAAAACTTGATAAAGTCAGCAACTTTTTAAGCCTTTTAAATTTTGCAACATAATTAGTAAATTAATAATGATTACGAAAATGCCAGTTTCTATTATGACTGATTGGGTAATGAATTGATGACTAGTATGAATTACTGTCGTTGATTGAAGTATTGTTATGCTAATGGTTACAGCATAAAAATAGCTGTAAGAGCTTTATAAATAAATCGCTCTTATCTATGAAAAGTTTGAGTCATAAATGTGATGAAAACAATTCATATTTATCTTAAGATTGACAACGATTGACGGAGTGAAACTAATCGTTGTATTCAATAATATATTTAATATTACGAAATACTTTATGGATTGATTGATTGGTTGACGTAGCTCAAAATGTAACCCCATCATTTCATAACTTGATTGATGAAAGATTAAAGTAGTGTGCAAGCAGAAAAGTTTACAGTTGCGTCCTTTAAAGAACCCCCCTTAGCTTAGTCTGAATCACGTCCAAGGCAATTCAATCCACCCATATATGAAAATGTTGAACCAATTTGTAGCGTTGGCAAACACCAAATCAAATTAGTTAATTAAGTTGACCCATTTCAGCAACGGAGATTTTATTTTTATGACAAATTTCATGTTGTGGCAGAGGAGCAAAAGCTGTTTGCTGCTTCTGCCGCTGACCACATGCTGAAATTTAATTATAGAGCAGCAACAAGAAAAAGAAATAGGGGAATCGAACGACAAATGGGCATTGAAAGCTATGCAAATTTGAGACTCTTTAACAGTTCGTTTAGTTGCTGCAGAAGAAGTGCGCTTAATATTCAACTGATGTCTATTTGTAATTCCCAGCTCGTATTGCCCATATGGCGCAGGTGGAGCAATCGAATTGCCATGAGAACTGGGCAACATTGGCCTAGTTAGGCTGAGGCATTCCACTTTTTTCTTAGCATGCTATTGTCTTTGTTGTTGTTTACATAGATGGGGTGTATAGATGGGGTGTATAGATGGGGTATACAGTAAGCACACACACACAGACACACAGACACGCACGCATGCGGCTCACTTGCCTAGTTGTCAGTCAGTTAAACAGTTGGCACATTCCCCAGCGAATCGCCCTCGGCTGCAGGATATGCTACTTGTTAGGCAAAAGCCGCACATGCCGCAAAACACACAACATACATGACTGCACACACACACACATACACACAGTCACACATATATATACATATATACTGTGCTGCTTACATGCTGATTTGATGTGGATAACTTGTAAGTTGTCTTGGATTTGTAAAAAGCGCCATGTTGCGGCTGCCTTTTTGAGCGAAAGCATATTGTATATACAGACAGACACACATGCACATATACATACATACACATAAATAATATATAGATAGACAGCATAAATTTCAATTTTAGATTATGTGTGCTTAATAAAATATTTGTGCTCATGTGCTCGAAGCATGGCAATCCCGCATAGCTTACTAGTTCAGCCTCATATTATGTTTCCCTTTTTCTTTGTTTTGATTTATGCACACATAAATATACATAGTATATACATACATGTACATCGGCTACATTCGGCATCTTCCCTGGGGAGGAGCCAGCAGAGAAAAGCACAAACTCGTGTGGCCAGCTCACCTTGCGGCTGGCCTCTAAGCCACATAGACTGCCCCCCCAAAATTGGTCTAATTAACAAATGCCAAAGCCAGAAAACTCTCTGAAAGTTTGTCTGTGTTGTTGTTGTTGCTCACGTAAATCCCAATTAATTGTATTTAAACTTGGCCACTCGCTGGCTCTGGCACTGGGCAGCCGAAGCACGCACTTTGCTAAGCAAAATTGTGTTGCCTACTTTCAGGAGCCGACAAAAATAATCTATATAAGCAATATATCCATATGTATAAGAGCACTAATATTCCATAAAATTGACCTTCTTCTCCAGTGGAGATATGCAACACTGATAGATAATGATAGATAATTTGTTGGCTGATTAGCCTATGCAGACATCGAAATATCTCTATTAAGCACAATTTAAATAGCTACTGAACCATAACATTTTTGAATATTTAGAATATTCAATGACCATATCGAACAGTCACTTAATGTACATAACTATGAATAGTTAATCATTTGGAAAGGCTGTCGCCTAGGCTGAGAGCTGCCAGTCGGCGGACGGATTATTAGACAAATATGATAATACTACATAGGGTATATACGAAAAGAACACAGCATCCGTGTTGGATGGAGCGCACAGAAAGGCTGATTGGACTACTCAGAAATCAAAACATGTTCACTTCAGTCATAATGTTGACTCTGTAATCGATTGAGCTATCACTACATAGGCTAAAAAAACAATCAATATTATCTAGATCAACACATTGATTCCACCATGGCTGAAGGCAATCAAATACCTTGAAACACATCGCCAAGCGAACTGTTCAAAATGGGTCTGCTATGGAGTTGAGCAGTCCATATAGAAACTACTACTACTATAGAGCTAATAGACTTGACATACAATATATGTATATGTATATATCATATATGTATATTTCATATTTACTGTTAAAGGACTAAACGAGAACGTCGAGATGCGTAAGACATGGACATATCCTCTGATATTCACAATGTGGATAGTTTTATAACTAAAGTCCAAAATAAGTGAAACTCATCTCTATGGCTTCTAGCAATTTTATCTTATCAAAATAGATTGGTTTGTTCACAACAAAAAACAGTTATCGACAGACTTTTATATAGCAGTTGATGAAGGTAATATGAAGACTACTTAAAGTAGTTACCAATCTGTGTCTTTCTAATTTTATTTGATACAATTTCAACATTAAATCATATTTAAAGTTTAAATATCTCAAGATCATAGACAACTAAAAATTAAATAAAAATAAAAAAAATTCGAACTTCTAATTCGGATGAATGCTGCGACTTCGTACACTATACTATGATCATATACTTAAAGTGAGAGCGAACGAGAGAGATATAGAATGTTGGAAAGCACCAATCAGCAGATTATCTAGAATTCATTGATTGAATCATTGGTATAAACCAATAAGTAATACAAGAATACCAGTCTATTCAAATACCAGTCGGGATAATTAAAAAGATCATCAAGCGTGTCGAACGCGTAAAGATTGATCTGATATTACATTAAAGAGGCCAGAGGCATGATCGTCGCCATCAAGTTTAAAGTAGAACGCAGTTTGCTACTACAATGAAGTATATAAGTGATATTCAGTTTTAATCAGCTGAACGAACGAGTCGCAATGCGGAAAGTTTTTGTGATTCTTGTAATGGTCATACTGTGGCTAGTTTCAATATTGCATCCCAATGTGAGTCCATCACTCATCCTAATTAAGAATTCGATCATTTTTCATTTTATTTTACAGAATGCGGCGCATCTTAAATTTACAAATGTGCGCTGCCCCGTTTACAACAAAAGCTGGATCAAAGTAAACGTTTGTCGGTTGAAGGCAATAAGTCGTAACAGGACCGTATTTAATTTCAATGCTACCGTTTTATATCCAACGTATCAGATATCGATAAACGCTCAGTTTCTGAAGAAGGCCAATGGCTACAAGCCCTGGCTGTATAACACATCCGTGGACATTTGTCAGTTTTTCAGAAAACCGTACAATCCATTGGTTATTATATTCGTTAAAGCTATACGGGACTACACAAACCTCAACCACAGCTGCCCCTATATGGTGAGTCTGAGAACCAAATATATGTGCATACTCATGTAATAATACAAATTATTCATTTAAGGGCCCCCAAATTGCTAAGGAACTTTATATACCGTATAAAAGCTTGGGAGTGCCGTTTCCGACCGGAGACTATCTTGTTAAAATAGATTGGTTTTTTCATCATAAATTGCAAATATCAACTGATTTTTACGCTTCGGTTGACGAAGGTATTATGAATTCAAAATGAAATAGTGTGAAAAGCTATCAATAAAATCTTATTGTATGTAAACATACATCCACACGCGCCTATAATCACTCGTTCTGCTAACTATTAACTGCGCAACTGAAACTTTCAGAATCATAATGTGTGTATATTCCAAAGCATAGGTCTGTAGTACTTGAAATAAGATTAATAAAAGAAAAAAAATCGGTGTATGCATTAAATGTATAAGCGCAGTATATCTGGAATCTAATAGTACTCAAATTATGCTTCGTAAACAAATTCAATATATCGATTATTTTTTATCAAAAATAAATCGGATGAGTTATCGAAAAAATATGTTAAGCTCAAAAGCCGTATGGTATACATACACGGGTGCACATACATGCAAAATTTTAGAATTCAAAAATAATGTTTAATTCAGTCGTAACGTTAAAATTCAATTGAATGAATAATAGGTAGAAACCAATCAGTATTGTCTCTATTTAAACTATTAAAAAACCAGTCGGGTCATATTAAAATGATCATCAAGCGTATCGAACGGGTAAAGATTGATCTGGTATTACATTAAAGATCCCAGAGGCATGACTACCACCGTCAAGTTTTTAATAGAACCTAGTATGATACTACAGTGGAGTGTATTAGTAATATTCAGTTTTAATCAGTTGAACGAACGAGTCGCAATGCGGAAAGTTTTTGTGTTTCTTGTAATGGTCATACTGTGGCTAGTTTCAATATTGCATCTCAATGTGAGTCCATCACTCATCCTAATTAAGAATTCGATCATTTTTCATTTTATTTTACAGAATGCTGCGCAATTTAAATTTACGAATGTGCGCTGCCCCGTTTACAACGAAAGCTGGATCAAAGTAAACGTTTGTCGGTTGAAGGCAATAAGTCGTGACAGGACAACGTTTAATTTTAATGGTACCGTTTTACATCCAACGTATCAGATATCGATAAACGCTCAGTTTCTGAAGAAGGCCAATGGCTACAAGCCCTGGCTGTATAACACATCCGTGGACTTTTGCCGGTTTCTTAAAAAACCGTATAATCCAATAATTATAGTATTCGTAAGAGCTGTACGGGACTACACAAACTTCAACCACACCTGCCCCTATGTGGTGAGTCTGAGAACCAAATATACTTGCATGTAATAATACAAATTATTCATTTAAGGGCAACCAAGTTATTAGCGAACTTCATATACCGTATAAGAAGTTGGGAATGGCGTTTCCAACTGGAGACTATCTTATCAAAATAGATTGGTTATTTCACCTCCGAAAACAATTGTCAACAGATATTTACTTCTCGGTTGACGAAGGTATTTTGAATACAAGGGAAACCAATATCAAAGGTTAATCTTAAGCAATCGATTTAAAAGAAGTGTTTATACCGTTTAAATGTTCTGTTTCGATACACTTTATTGGTTTTAAATTGCTTTTATTATATATATTTTGTACAATGACCGGGGTCAAAATCAATTGAATACAATTTATATATTTATTGAACCATATATAAACATAAAGTGAACACAAATTGTTCTGGAAATAGTTAATTGACACATTGATTCATCCAATCACCGTAATCGTAGAACCGGTGCAAATTCTAAAGGAAGCAAAATGATATAAGCTTTTTCAAAACCAGAGTTGATATCTGACAAGATCTCAGGAAATGTTATAATCGAACAGTAGCAATAAATTAAAATATTTTTATTTACATTTTTTTTGTTAGCATGCATGAATGAATACACTGAATACTTCAAATAATATTCTATATAATATTCTATAAAATCTATATGCCTGATTGCAGTTTAAATATGTCCTCATATTGAAATCTAAACAGTTGAACGAGAAACTCACAATGCGGAAGACTTTTATAATTCTTGTGCTGTGTACTTCACTCTGAAAGTTCTATTTTGATAAATCCTAACTTAAATTTCAAGAATGCTTCGGATATGACAAACATGGATTCCGATTAACGTTTGTAGATTGAAGGCAATGAGTCGTAAAAAGACTGGTCTTTATTTAAATCTCACACTTCTGTATCCATCAAATATGATTGAGGCAAACATTCAACTTCTAAAAGATGGCTATAAGCCCTGGCTTTACAACATTTCTGTGGACTGGTGTCGGTTTGTCGAAAAGCCTTATAATCCAATTGCTATAGCGATTTTACAAGGTATACGGGAATTTGGCAACTTCTATCATCAGTGTCCGTATGTGGGTAAGCTTGACGCTTAATTATATTAAGCGATATACATATATATTACAATACTTATTAGGGCCACCAAATTATAGACAAACTTGGAACGGATGCTAAGTTTGTAATACCTTATCCAACTGGGGAATACCTACACAAAGTAGACGTATTCTTTTATCATAAAAAACAAGTATACTTTAAAGTCGACGAAGGTATTCTGAATTCAAGATAAAATGTCTAATATGAATGAAGTTTCTGAAATGATGCCATATTTATACTTTAGCACGAGCTCTGCTGACGGTGCAGGTAGAGTCGGCTGAAAGCAACCGACGATACTCGCGAGGTCATTAAGTTTTAAGAATAGGTTTAGAATAGGTCAAATTGAGACTTGCAAGTGTCTCAGATATCGTTCTTTTATTTGGAAGAAGACTTATCGAAAAAATGAGGCATTAAAGAGGCAGATATTTTATCCATTTTTGACGACTTTTCTTTCACCTCTCCTAACTCTCCCTCTCCGTCACACTCTCTCTTCGGCTCACTCTCTAGCTATATCAAAAATAAATGACATGTAACGTCAGTAAATATTGAGATAGATAGATAAACATATATAAAAACTTAATAATACATTAAAAGCAATTAAGCGTATGGAATGGATCCTCATGAGTATATTAAAATGGTATTAGCTGTGAACAATTTTAAAAATGATTTTTATTAATAGCAATACAGTCAAGTGAGCAAGTCGAAATGCGGAAAGTTCTCATAATATTGGGGATATTCAAAGTGTGGCTTGCTTTAATATTAAGTCCCAATGTGAGTACATCATTTATCATTGTTTCGAAATTCGATATACCCCAAGTCTATTTTATAGAATGCTGCGCATATTAAATTAACAAATGTGCGCTGCCCCGTTTACAACGAAAGCTGGATCAAACTAAACGTTTGTCGGTTGAAAGCACTAAGTCGTAACAGGACCGTATTTAATTTTAATGCTACCGTTTTATATCCAACGTATCAGATATCGATAAACGGACAGCTTCTGAAGAAGGCCAATGGCTACAAGCCCTGGCTTTTTAATACATCCGTAGACTTTTGTCGGTTTCTCAAAAAACCGTATAATCCAATAATTATACTATTCGTAAAAGTTATACGGGACTTCACAAACTTCAACCACACCTGCCCCTACGTGGTGAGTTTGGAATCCAAATACATATGTGCTTATTTATATTTTAATGGAAGCTATTCACTTAAGGGCCACCAAATTGTTAGCGAACTTTATGTGCCGTATGAAAGCTTGGGATTGCCGTTTCCAACCGGAGAATATCTTCTTAAAATAGATTGGTTTTTTCATCATAAATTGCAAATGTCAACTGATTTTTACGCCGCGATTGACGAAGGTATTATGAATTCGAAATGAAATAGTGAGGAAAGCTATCAACAAAATCTTATTGTATGTACACATACATACACATAAATACACACGCACGTATAAGCACAGCTCTGTAGTACTTGAAATAAGTTTAATAAAAGAAAAAAAAAACGGTGTATGCATTAAATGTATAAACGCAGTATATCTGGAATCAAATAGTACTCAAATTATGCTTCATAAACAAAATCACATGCAAAATTTTAGAATTCAAAAATAATGTTTAACTCAGTCGCAACGTTAAAATTCGATTGAATGAATTGTAGGTAGAAACCAATCAGTATTGTCTCTATTTAATACTATTAAAAAACTAGTCGGGTCATATTAACCAGATCATCAAGCGTATCGAACGGGTGAAGATTGATCTGGTATTACATTAAAGAGCCCAGAGGCATGACTACCACCGTCAAGTTTTTAATAGCACGAATTATGATATTACAGTGGAGAGTATAAGTAATATTCAGTTTTAATCAATTGAACGAACGAGTCGCAATGCGGAAAGTTTTTGTGATTCTTGTAATGGTCAAACTGTGGCTAGTTTTAATAATAAGTCCCAATGTGAGTACATCTATCACTCATCCCAATTAAAAATTCCATAATCCACAAGTCTATTTTACAGAATGCTGCGCATATTAAATTGACTAATGTACGCTACCACAATTACAACGAAAGCTGGATCAAAGTAAACGTTTTTCGGTTGAAGGCAATAAGTCGTGACAGGACCGTATTTAATTTTAATGCTACCGTTTTATATCCAACGTATCAGATATCGATAAACGGTCAGCTTCTGAAGAAGGCCAATGGCTACAAGCCCTGGCTGTATAACACATCCGTGGATATTTGTCAGTTTCTCAAAAGACCGTATAATCCATTGGTTATTATATTCGTAAAAGCTATACGGGACTTCACAAACTTCAACCACAGCTGCCCCTACGTGGTGAGTCTGAGAAGCAAATATATGTGCATACTCATGTAATAAAACAAATTATTCATTTAAGGGCCAACAAATTGCTAGGGATGTTTACATACCGTATGAAAGCTTGAGATTGCCGTTTCCAACCGGAGAATATCTTCTTAAAATAGATTGGTTTTTTCATCATAAAATGCAAATATCAACTGATTTTTACGCCTCGGTTGACGAAGGTATTATGAATTCAAAATGAAGTCGTGTCAAAATTTCATTTTACAAACTGTACTAGTTCAATTTAATCATATAATAGCATTTTTCGTACTGTACAAAATAAAGATTTGCTATAGAATATTGAAAGCAGGTGGATGACTGGAATATGAGTCATAATAGTAGGACTTTTCGTCGTTAGTGTAACTGTGATTATATTCTTAATAATACCCTAAATCATCTGCCGTACTGTAAACCTATTTTATAAGCACGTGGAAATCTATAAATTTATATCGTTTCCGCGACAGCAATTAATAATTTAATAGGCCTATGAAAATGACAACACTTTACATTTGATCTTTGATGGCAATACAAACCATAGGGCAATACATGAAGTATATCATGATGGATCCCATGCAGACCAGAATATTATCATGATTATTTATTGAATATTTATATGAAATATATATATATATGTTCTAAATGAGGACGACGAGTTGAGTCGGTAAGTGCGATAAATCTTGGCCAATTACGGCTGTTAGATATTATGCATGTTATGTGGAATATGATCATTTACAGAGTAGATGTTTTTTGTGAGTTATGGGCCATTTTTGCAATGTTGCAAGTACCGAAACTTAAAGCGCTCATATATAACTCAATGTAAAAGCGCTTGGCTGCCGTTCATCGTTAGCATTTGACGCAGATTATACAAATTTATGCAACACTGTTGGCACTTTCATTCCATCATGCTCCTCCCCACCTGCCCGTCCCCTGCTCTGCTTGGGGCTCTGCCACCATTTCTGTTTGGCATTACACTGCTGACTGCTGTTTTTTACGAGAGCTGACGCAATGGCGGTTTCTGCTACTCCCACTCCTGCTCCCACTCCTGCTCCTACTCCTGCTGCTGCTGCTGTTGCGCATTTCCGGCCCCTCAAGCTTTGCGCTCCGTGTTGTTGGGCGCTGGGGAGTTAGTTAACAGTTGCCAGTGGCAGTGGCAAAAAGTCGACTAACCGACATGAAGAGCACCGCCCGACTGCCCAGAACAGCATTTGATTTTCATTAAAAAACTCGGAAATTTGACTTTGAGCGACTTAGAAATACCTAAAATCTATTTATAAAACTGATCCTCAAGAAGAGAAATAAATCGAATTAGTTAAATTCCATTAAAATTATTAAAGTATATACTCTGATAACTCATTCTATATGTATATGAGGATATATTTAAAAAAAAATGTATTAGCTAAAACATAGTTATATACATACATATATACAAAATGTCTGCACCTTAGATCTGATCCACTGAAAATTTTGTTCCCCTTACCTATGTTACCCCCTTTTAGACACCTTCAATGGGTTCATGCTATATAAAGGAAGCAAAGTTATTATGGACAGTCCAGCTCCCTATAGTAAGTGGTCAGGCCACACACAGTCACAAAAACAACAACAACAACAACGACGTGGAAAACTTCAAAGCAGATTTTCTCACAAAATTTCAATTTGTTTTTCGTTTTTGTTGCTCAACAAAAATTTGCATTTATATTTGAGATTTGAGACTGCGATTAATTAAGTGTAAAATGCATTCATTTTATGTTGGACAACGAGCTATTTACTCTAATTGCATTCATTTTGCCACTGGGACCAAAGTTTTTGCTACCTGGGCACACACGTCGTATACGTAACACGACAAACACACCCCAGAGAAGGGAGCTTGCTGGGCGGAGTCGGAGTACTTTTGCTCCTGTTGGAGCTCTTAATGCCAAAATAGGCTTATATATTATAAATAGACATACTGAAACGTGATCGACTAACAGATACTCTGTAAGAAAACAATCGTACAAGAAATCGATATGGATATATGCTTTAGGTACAGTTACGTTTACCACTCTAGTCAGCATATTAAGTAAATATGATTGCCTAACAGATACTCTGTAAAAATATTTTTGTAAGCTATACTATTGTCTGAATGCAAAGGATTTGCATAAAGTTGGCCTTGCACGACGTAGTTACAATTATATTTAAAATCATAATCAATTGTGATAGATCAAAATATACCCTGCAATATACAATTATAAAAGCAACCTTTGTATACTTATATACACAGTTAACTGCACACTACATCGAATGGAAAATCAATTGAGGCAAAGTAAAATTGTTACCGACCACCAGATACCCTGGAGGAGATTATTCAGAAATTTAAGACGAATTCTAAATATTTGTATTGCTTAGAGACAATATCTTAACACAATATCCCCTTAGTAGGCAACAGTTGATGGTGAACGACTGTCAGATACCCTATAAGAAGTAATTCACTCTTTGTTAGTGATGAAAGTCTTTCTTGAAGACATTCTTTGGCTCTCTAGAGATATGTTGCATTTTATGATACAAATTTTATAAAATGTTCGGTATCATTAATTTAATTTAATGTGACTTTATCGTATATCCCATGCATAGCTTTAGATAGACTTAAATGTAGGCTAGCTAAGATTGCATGAAGTAAATAGGGCAAATTTAATATACTCCATTTTTCAACCTGCCTTCTATAGGGTATATGAGCAACCGAATGCGCAGTAAGCCCTGCCAACTTGAGTGGCTGTAACTGCTTGGTGATAGCGTCCAGGGAATACGCCGGAAATAAAAGAGAAAGACCTAGGCAAAGGGATGGGGAGAGTGTGAGAGAGAAAGATAGCGAAAGAGAGAGTCAGAGTAAATGGGAATGTGAATTAAATGCGAGGCAAACGAGGCAAAGAAAATTGAAACGTTTAAAACTGGGCAAATAATTGCCTTAAGGACACACTGAGCATTGTATGAAAGGAATGAAGCGAATGCAGCAATGTGGATGCCACTTGACACTGTCAAACATGGAAAACTATTTGCACAATGGAAATGGCAGCGGCACAGCAAACGGCAGCTTAACGACCATTCTGAGCGTCACACAAAATGGCGCCGACAGCGTTGCCACTTCATTTTTTTCCTCCATTTTTTTTCAGTTTTCTGCTAAAGCTGTCCCCTGGCGCTTGGCACATCTAATTGTCTGATCCGGTTTGTGGCTTATTATGAAATAATGTAGAACCACAAAAATGTGCCAAAGAGAGCGACGGAGTGCGAGAGAGCTGGACTGACAGGGGAGCCAGGGCCGTAGGGCCGGAGGGGCATACACATAGCTGTTGACGCGCAGCAGACAGTTTTTAATAGACACCGCCCCATGGCGCCGCAACGGACAAAAAAAGGAAACAATTTATGCAAAGCTGCAAATCAGCGAAAAGATGAAAGGAAAGACAAACGAGAGGATAAACAAGCACATAAAGACATAGAGCAGGAGAGTTATTATGCTATACATTATAAGTGTACAAAGCGAGAGTTAAACTTTCATTTTGTATAGCTTATTTTTGATAATATACAAACGAAAAATCGAGTCATTTGCTATGAATACTAAAGTCAGAGTTTTATGAACTTAATATTAACAAATTTGCTAAAAAGTTGATTTATGTATTTAGCTAATGAAAAAACTTTCATTCGTTTTTCATTTAAGCTAGGCAGCACTTAAATTGAGCTGATTTAAGCTAGCAAGTGCTGGAAAGCCCCGATTTACAAATTGAGCTCGCAATAGACATTAGGGTTTCCTACCTCTTTAAACTAAAAACGTCATTCAAATGGAAGAGAAGATCGTTTGCCTAAAGTCAAGCAAACCTAAGCTCAACAAAAAAACTGTAAGTATGAGAGGGGAAAACCTTTGGGCTGCAAAGTATTCAAAAGCTAAAGTTTCATCAAATATGTGAGCCCAAAACTTAAACTCGGTTTCAATCTCCAGGGAATACTCGACTAAAACACTACCGGAACACTACACAGAGCTACCCACCTCCTTCTGTCTGTTACATATGAATTTTTATGGATAACATTCACAAACTATATGATGAAAGACTTTTTGAGCATGTGAAAATCCAGCTCGACAAGTTTGGGAATTCCGAGAAGTTCCCTGAAAATTCTTCAAGCCTCTAGCTCCTAGCTGTAGTTACAGCTAATAGTTTTAGACCTCACTATTTAGCACACATTGCAGCCTAACAAAAACTGGTTGACTAACTTTATATTTATGTGATTCAGGGAAAATATATTTTCCTAACGAACTAATTTTACAGAATTAATTAGATTTTGCACTCTGGCTTTAACAAAGACATCGCACGCAGCGGATCCGCCTGTATGTCTGTGCATGTGTTGGGCTATAGGGGAGGGTGTGTACATATGTGTGTGGGTAGAATTATATGGTTATGTGGCACGCAGCATGACAGGATTTACCACAGCTGGGGGCACACACATTTTTGGTAGGCAGACTCGTGTAGGTAAATCGACTCTACGCAAAGTCCTAAATGCGTGTGTGTGTGCGTGTGTGTGCGTGCATGTCATGTGTTGTTCACACTAACGAAGGCCATTTGCTAGTAATGTGAGCAGGTGCCAGGCGCTGACAAAAACAACAAGATTAATGCCAGCTCCAGTTCCAGCGGCCCCTGCTTCAGTTGCAACCTCAATTCCAATGCCACGCCCACCAGCTCAGCCTAGCTTTGTTTTGAGGAATTTTCGCGTACATATAAACTTGCTCTGGCAGTTGCCAACTGGCGCAGCAATTAAAAGCGCAAATTATTTCGACCTTAATCGATTCACATCACTGTCTCTCACGCATTCAACACAATTCCCCAAACATTCCATACTGCCCATACACACAGACAGGCACACACAGACATACACACACTCACACATAGACGCACGCATGGAGAAAAACTCCGACGGGAATTGGCGCTGCGTGTCATGTATCCAAAACTCCATTCGACAGTCGACGCGTTGAGCTTTAGCAACGGGCACGTAGTCTGCCAATCAACTGTTATTAGGTTAGGATATTGCCATCAATCTCAAGAGTGGTTCATGATAGTGGCTCAGCAGAGGCTCCCTCGATATACCAAATATGAATAGATGTGACTATACAGACCTTGACTTATCTTATGCTCAAATACAGATTATCGACAGCTCTTATGGCCTAATTAATAAGTCAGCAAAAGAGAGGTTCATGGACATGTTCATGGAGGTGCTTCACCTACTGGCTCTCTTAAAGATATATAAATCATCTTTTAATATCTAGGCTTATCTATACATAGCTTATCGAATCATTGAACATTAAAGCGGATTAACTGCTGGATCGATCAACGCATAGAGATATATGACATGATAGATACGATATAAGTCTTGCAATAATTTTAATAAATATTAGACTATATATTAATTATCTGTTTTTTAAGTATTATAAATAATGTGTAGAATCACTTTATCTTAAAAATTATTCAACATAATAATGGGATTTAGATAATTTCGTGAGAATATGGAGACGATTTCGTGTTATAAACATATCATTTTCATATATTATAAATATTCATGTCCCAAATACTCACTCAGTCATATTGTTTTCGAAGATCAACTCGCCGCGAACCCCATGATAGTGACGTCCACTGATCGCAGTTTCATCTTCGGACCAATAGGGAACAATAACGGTACCTCGAGCACCAGAATATCGCATGACGGGCAGAACATAAGCTCCAACCGATTCGTTAACCTCATGTACTGCATCGCCAAATGCGAAAATTCCTGCATGATCATCGTCCAGTATCATAACTGTGGCGGTGTGTGGCACATAGAGGTTAACGTTCTCAGAGGGATTGAAGAGACGTATATAGAAACATTCGTCCTCCTCGAAAATATCATCATCGATAATTTCAATCTTGAAGCGCTGCTCATCGACACCCGGTGGAAAATTGAGTATCCCGCTTTTGCCAACATAATCAGAGCCGGCGGAGGCGGTGCCGTCGTATGTCTCAAAATAGACATGCGAGTAGCCGGAGATATCGCCGCGTCGCACCACACGCACCTCGAACTCGCCGCAGTTCTCCATGACCGTGTAGTGACCGGGCTCAAAGTAGATGCGGGTGGGTATGTCATCATCATCGTCGTACGTTTGAATTTGGGCCTTCACGCTGGACAGATCTTCGTGGGCACGCTCCTGAATCTTACGCATCAGATTGCCGCTGCCGATGAGCTTGCGCGTGGCCTGGACGCGATAGAAGGCGCGGGACTTGTTGCCACGGGTTATCATTTGCTCCTGAGCCATCATTTCCAGATGCTCCAGATCAGCATCCGGGTACTTCTGCCGCAGCTCCGATAGCAGCTGTATATACTCCATTCGGGCCTCATCGTAGGCATGCGCGCTCTTGCTCATTTGCAAAAATTGTTTGCTTGTTTGCTTCGGGTCATCGGCGCCCATCTCAACGGCATCGTGCTCACCCGCCACGACCGTGCCACGCTGGTTCATCCGATAGTTCTTATCCATGTACTTGTAGAGCAGCAATCGTCGCTCCGCTATATATGCCCACAGCACGGTGGCCGGGAACATGAGGAGGGTGACCACGCCCTCCCACACCTCAATGATGCCCGGCGAGATGACCGACAGAATCGCCCATAGCCAGATGTAAGCAAATATGGACAGCACGGCGGTCACAATGAACACCCGGAGATGCTTTATCCGCCGCTTCTCGCCCTTCGGTATCAACACCATGCAGAGAGCAATAATGACAAACAGATTGTATGCTGCGGAGCCCACAATTGTGCCCGGCCCCAGATCCCCGCTCTCAAAGTTCTTCGCATAGATCTCAATCACGGAGAGTAGAATTTCGGGTGCACTCGATCCCAGCGCCATGAGCGTTAAATTTGCGACAGTCTCATTCCAGATGCGTACTCGCATCGTCTGCTTCTCACCCTTGGGTCCACGGACGACCACGTCTCGTTCAATAGAGGTGATAGCCTCTATTGATGCCATAAAACGATCCGATATAATCGAGACGCCCACAAACAAATAGACCATTAGCATAAAGTAGACGAAGCCGCGGATGGCACGGTCGCCAATTGAGATTTTTCGCTGAGGCATCCACAGTGGCAACACGAGACCCTCCGAACAGGTGCCCAGCTCCTCCACCTCAACATCGGGTTTTACTGTCGTTATCTCGTCTTCAGTCTGATCGACCTGACGGACGACACGTTTGTGGCTGGCAACACTGCTGGTCTCATTCAGAGTCGAGAAGGAGGCTGAGTCATCCACAGCTTGGCCAATGGTTAGGGCAAACGTGTGCGCCTTCACATAGAGCAGGAGTAGTAGGACAGCGAACGTAGCAACTGATCTAACGGTTCTTCGTAATAGCTGCATTTTTGTGTTGCTTTCTTTTGTAGGTTTTGAATCCTTTTTGGAAGTGTTTAGTGAGTATTGTCTTTCACTGTTACTGGAAGCGTCCTTTTCTTCTGTTTTTGTGCACTTAGTGAAAAAATGTGTTGCGATTTATAATGTTCGGATCGTCCTGCGAAACGGCATCATCGCAAACGCAGTTTTAAGCAGATGTGGCAGCTCTGGCGCACAACTTACGTTGCTCCTGTTGATTCCTGGAAACGTAAAACAAATTCGTTCATTAATGAATGTGCTTGGAAATATACCAGCTATATTTGCTGTCAACATCATCTGTTGCTAAATAATATTTTCCTTTGAATAAGCCGATTTGGCATTATTTAACTTTTCCAGATGGGCGAAAAAGTCATTGCCAGAGTTTTTCGCTTTGTATTTTTCTTTCCCGCCCCTTTCAGCTTTTTTTTGTATATTTACACGAAACAGAAACTAAACACACAAAAAAATAAAAGAACTGCGATATATACGGAGAGCAACTGAAACTAAACATAGAACATAAACAAAATGCAGTACTAAGGATAAACACATAAAACGAGCAAATAGGTAAGGTACGGCCACAATATACCCTATAAAGTCTGTGCTTAAGCTTACCAAAGTTAAATTAAGCTATTCATTAGTCATTAGTCATTATTCATTAGTCATTATACATTAGTCAACAGTCATTAGTTAGAAGTCTAGTTGTAATTTCAATAATTTCTAGTTTAGATATTTGTACATGTTCCATATTTAGTGGTTTCTCAAGCATGTACATAGCTCTCTAAATGCTTGGCATCTCACCTTCTTCTATGGAGCATTTATCTATAAACACACATTTATTAAATTTAACACGTTTATTAAATGTTTTCCCTACGTAAGAATAATATTTCTTTTAATATTTTTGTAATAACAACTATGTTTGCTATGGGTACGGGCGACAGAATAAACGCTGGACAAACTGAGGCAACGGACCGGTAAATATGAATACGATATGAAATCGATAAAATGCATAATGTAGACAATGTCAATAGCTGTAGTTCAGTAAGAGAAAGCGAGAGAGAGAAATACTGGGTGTATGGATGTGTGTCTGTGTATGTTGAATAAGATGGAACTGAGTAAAGCATAACGGTAAATGCATTACCAGCAACAAGCACCAACTTGACTGGCAAGCGAAACGGACAAAAATCAGCAAAGCGAATGGCAAAATAGAACGGTTAAAATGCAAAGAGAGAGAGAGACTTGGTGAGAGGGACAAACCAACAGAAGAGCGTCAAGGCAGAGTGGGTGAGATAGTAGGCTATATTAAGATATATGTACATATGTACATATGTAATTGTTCTAGACGGCTGACTTGCTACACGCTCCTACATATGTATGTATAATATAAATTATAAATATAGAAATAAATAAAACTAAATAAATATACCTAAATAAATAAAACAAAAAGCAATGATCTAAATATTGTGTAAAAGTAGACACAATAAATTTTCTACTCAAGCAGTATTATAATTAGTCTTTTTTTTTAATTTCTTTAGTTTCGAATTATTCAATATTAAAAAAAAAAAAAAACTCATCTGAAATTAATTATGCAAAATATTCGCTTGCTTGACTCGCATCCAGAACTAATATGCAGCACATTTTTCGTCGTAGGGGAAGGGGTCGCTTGCATTAATTTAGCAATTACAACGGTAAAATGTGCCAAGAGCTAGTCGTTAGGGAATGGCGAGAGCTGCATTTGCAAACAGCCAGACAGTTAGACAGACGCGCCAGGGAGAAGAGAGATGAATGTCAATACACAGACACACAGGCATACACAAGCGCACTCACACACACACACACACACACACACGCACGCACACAAACACTCGGGCATTGCTAGACAGCCCGCAGGCAAGTGCTCAGTTTTTCCACCCGTTTTTCATTTCAGCAGCAAATTGCATTTAACCGTTATTGAAAATTTTGTGCACGTCGATGCTTAAAAGAGATTGCGAAATTAATTGAAAAATCTCTCGAGCAGACACTGAAACCTATTATTATTCAGATAGTGCGTGCTATATGCGAGCACGGTTGAGATTTGTCACTTTACATAATATTTATGACCACTGTGCAGAGTGTGTGAAATATGTATTTAAATATAGCACATCGTTACAAGGCTCAACGGGTTCCGTTTTGGGCTGCGATCGCACGTTACGTTGCTTGACGTTAGGTTAGAGCACTTACGTTGGGGGCTTACGTTGTTCGATCGCCACGCTTTCTATTGGTGTTGGCCCAACTCGGGCTGGACAAACATTTCGCTAGCAACAAAAGGTTGAATATCGAACACTTCCCTATTCGGATTTCACTATGATTGGAATTGGCTACACTCGAGGCACTGAATTCATCTGCTCTCCCACTCGCAATCACATTTACAATCGCGTTCGCGTTCACGTTCGGCAGCCAATGTACAACTAATTCGCCAAAAACCCGCCGCCTGTCGTCTGCGCTCAACAAGCGGTGTCCCAAGCGCTCATAATTATTTTGAATGCCCTACACTGATTAGTGCGGCTCGATGTGTTCATCATCAAAAGACTAATTAGCAATATGAACATGCATACATACATACATACATATATGCTGCTGATATATGTATGTATATATGATTATATCTAAAGCTGAATAAAGCACTTCATTAAAATATATATGATATATTGTAACATATTACCTATTATTTTATATTATTGTTATATTATTTATATAATTATCTAGTATATTGAATTCTCATGTTTGACTAGTGTAGGGCATTTGTCGATTTCTGCGTCTGCATATTTGCATATGCACCACAATTATTAACCTATGTCTTTGTCTGTCAAAATATTCGCCGTTATTTTAGCTGTGCATCGTTTCGCATAGTTTGCTTTGCTAACGCTCTCGCGTTCTCATGCTCGCGCCCTCTCAGCACTCTCTCGCACTCTCTCACACTCGCATGCTCTCTCTTAATATTCCACGTTTGTTATTGCCTTGTTTTTGTTTAGCATTAAATTTTGTTTATTATTGTCGCCTCTCTTTCCTTTTCTCTCTGTCTCTCACAGGCAAAAGCAAATATTTCAAATCTGTTTTGTAGCACCTTTGGGTCAACCATATAACATGTAGTTCTGGCAAATTGCTATTTCAGTGTATTCGCCAGGCGTTCCGTATCTTAATCTCAAGCACTAAACATAGAACTCAACTAAACGTGGAGCTCTTCAGCAGCAACCCATCTAATAGTTGGCTCAACTATTTATGTGTACCCTGTGCGCTCTCACAGTGGATATGACAGGTTGCTAATGCTCTCAGAGAAATTCTGAAAACATTCTTGATCAACTATATACATACATATGTATGCTGTATCGATATCGTATATCGATAGATGTAGCAATGTAAATGAAAGATATTAATTTATACATGGTATACATATGTATCATAAACTGAACTGTTTTTTTTTTCGATGATATATTGATATACATATATCAAAACGAAAAATTTTTTTCTTTAATTCACTCAAAATTTTTATAAAATTATCTTGAGAAAACTAAACCAATATTTTCATAGAAAATAGTTCAGTTATGATGGTATCAATCATGGGTAGCGTCTAGTCGGCCTCTCTAACTCTCTCTCTTTCTCATAGTGCTTGCCACCCAGCTGTGAAGCATGCCCGCGTACGCAGCTACTTTTTTTTTGGTTTTGCTCTTCTGCCTACCCTTCTGATATATTTTTAGACAAGTGCACACTAGACACACACTCACACAAACACACCCAAACACATTGACACACCGTAAATGATCTCTGCAGAAATATGTATGTACTCATGTATGTATGCGTATACATGTTTATGTATATGTTTTCTACTCACTTGACCTTTCGTCAGCTCTTTCTTGCTGTGGATTGCGGCACCTTTGGATGGGCTTGAGCTGATATATATGGAAGTATATATCCCGATATGAAACCGCTTGGCAGCCAAGCCGATTTATTGGTCTATAATGCGTTTCACATTCGAACAGTTAAAAGTTGGCATTACTGTGAATCGATTCACTTGCAGCCGCCCCCAACAGCCGTAGCCCTCAGTGCCTGCTCCGGACTCTGGTAGCACCCACTCTCTTCCTCTCCCTCACCCTCACCCTTTCTCTCTCTCTCACACACTCTCTCTATCTCTCCCCGTCTATGTGGTATGTTGCCAGATAAGTCCTTTCACGTAGCATGCGCCATGGGCCCCGCCAGAGAGATTTTCAAAGATGAAGAAGACGAAACTAGACACTTAACGATTTATCTGTTCACAAACGGAATTTACACAAACACTATTCTTAAGCTCAATTTATATGAAGTATATCTCAAAGGCGATACGCAACAAGTCAGTCTTTTAATATCGCGTTCTATTTGGCGATCCGAACCAAACTGGTAACCAATTTCGACCCCTATATAATATATAGTTATATTTCTACATACATAAGTCTTTCTATATTAATTCTGGCGATTTGATAACCTGAAGCGTTCTTAAATTTGATATCAATGCGACAGGGCAATTGATATAGTGAATGTTTCGCTCTTATCACAAGAGCATTATACAATCGGACACTTTTGGCTTACCACTGCACAAGTTAGAGTTGAGCGCGTGTCGTGACACGAGAGCCGGTAATGTCATAACATATGTATGTACTTCGTAAAGCTGTCTTTGGGTGCTCGACAGTCATCCTCTCGATTCTCTACTCCATTCTCATCAATTTGTTTCTTATCATCTCTAGCACAAGTGTAGGTATACGCTATAGCGTCATCTAACAATAACGTCATTAAGCCGTCGATATAAGACATATGAATTTATAGTATTAGTTATCTATGTTGTATATAAGAAATTGCAGGTCTATTTCAGATTAGATAGATCTGGTCAATTTTGCCTATACGTCAATGATACGAATGTAGAACAGTTGATAAGATAAGTTATTCAGTATAAGTATATATATAAGTATATCAGTGTAAGTTATTGTTAATGTGTACTATATAGATAATTTAAAATAATTATATTGCCAGAATTTTATATGACAAGAATTTCAGTGAGTTAGCTGTTTATGTAAAAGATTAAAAAACAAAATTTGAAAGGGGAGTTTAGGTGCTGTGAACGGATGGAGGCGTTGTGGAACTTAGAATCCATTTATGGTCCTAATCATGTTGACGAATTGAGTCGTTGCAGCCATCTCGCAAAAGCTGAACGCCCTAAACCTATATCAATATTTTAAGCAAATTCTTTATCGATAATAATCAATAACACAGAAACCGTCTCCTCTCTCTCTATGATATTATTTTAATACCTAGAAATCAATTTCTAACTTTTACGCTCCATCCTTTGTGCTCTCCGCCATGGTTCACCACCTCGGCGCACCTTAATTATTTAGTAGCCAGGGACAGGTTCATATTTTGTTAATTGAATCATTGGGGCACTCACTAACTGCTCAGGTCTGTCGCTTATGTGCGGTTATTTTGGGGGCTTGGGCGAATTTGCATGGCCAATTAGACTAAATAATTGATTAACCGTCACTTTGGCAACGAGCACAAAGAAGTAGCAGAAGTAGAAGAAGCAGAATATAACTAAAATGCTGCTTGAATCATTTAAAGTCGTTCCAGAATTGGCAAAGCGGCTGAAATATTTATCATACGCCACGTTGACCGCAGTCAAAGCAAGCTCACACAGACAGTTTGGCCTAATTGTGATGGAAGCCTTCGGGCTCAGAGCAGCGGCGAGTGTGAGCATATATCAGACAGGCACTGTCAACTGGGCTTTACCCTAAATTACCTTAAATTCTTGACACAGCTGTCCACCCCGCCTCGCAGCAACAACATCATGTCCTGGCCGAGCAATCCTTGTACTTATAGCAATTCCATTTTCACACTGCCTTTCATATCGCTCGCTATTCGTATTTAATACCCTGTAGCTAGGTGCTCGTAGAGGGGGTGAACCCATTACAAATAAGCCATGCTTAAGCCACTTGTAGCTGAGCGTGAAATCTTGAACAAATGATTGGATTTTGCACATAATATAATTCCAGTTAAGAGGTTTAACAGATTTATTGATGGACCAATTGAATGAGAGATGGAGTCGGTAGTCGGTTGGTTAATTGATGGAAAGAGTGTGAGAGTGTTACAAGGTTGGCTGGTTGAACAGTTACAGGTCTAGTATTTCAATATGATTATGTAAATTAGGGCTGACTGATTGCTCGATGTTCTACATATCAATGAAATAAACATTATATGAAATAAATCTCAACTACCTCAACTTTTCTGATTCATGATTCCAATTTCTAGATATGCTGACTGATATGCTGATATTGATTGATGAAGTGACTGTTGATTCATGCTTCTATACAATCATATTCTTTGATTTGGTTTAATTTATATGATCGATAATTGAACCATACAAGTTTTACAGCCTTAGATAAGTCATAGTCATAATAGATTAATATGTCCATATATGTTTATGTCCCTTTAGCTCATGATTGACTGATTGAAGCCCAGCAATGCTTAAGACACAAATTAAAGCTTTGCATTGTAAATTAAATATATATTTCGTAATACCCACTAACCATACCCATCCATGTATAAAAAGTGATTGATTCATTGGTGGATATACATGCCTTGAATGATGATTGATGAGATATATGTTAAGAGAACTCGTATATACATATATATTTTAATATATAAAGTTATATTTTTACAGGGTAGCTGCCCAGTCGATCAACTGCAGCTGGCGTATTTCTGATTATTTTGCTGTTGTGGGCGCATTCAGACTCTATATCCTTGGCAACAGGAGGAGGCTGGAGCTCTGCAGCTTTTGGGGACAGCAGATGAAATGGTTAATGCGAGAGTAAATGGAGAATGAAAGAGGAAAGGCGCAAAGTGGGGGAGAGGCAGAGGGGAAAGCGAAGCGGCAGTAGATTCAGCTCTGGTAACAGTTGCTGCTGTCAGCGCATTTTCCTGTTGCCGTTGTCGCTGCTGTTGGCTTTTTTTATTTATTGGCGACAGTTTTGGGCTTCATTGTTGCTGTTACTGTTGTTGTTGTTGTTGTTGCTGTAGCGACAACAACTTTGATGACGGTCGTTATGAAAGTCGTCGATTCGGAATGCCGCTTTGTCGCCGCACCGCCTCGTCCTCGCCCGCGTCCTCGTCCGTCTGAGCTAAGCGACGCCATCTTAGATGGATAACATTACCGTTGACAGCTGAATGCGTGCACACAGGATATATTCAACCAGGCCCCGACCCCGACGCCCCATCCCCCGCCCCCCACATCCTTGCCAATCACAGGAGCATACATACTTTTCCCTTTCTTTATATACATACATATATATTTTCACGCCTGTTTATTCTGCTGTTCGGCGCTAAACTGTTTATTATTTAACAATATCGCCGCTTGTGCACACGTGTGTAGGTGAGCGCTTATTTATTTATAACTGTGCTTTGCAACATTTTAAACACACGCACGAACACACACAGACACGTGCTAAGCGCTTGCAAATGGCAGCTACAAATTTTAATAGTTTGCTCCGCAGACAAAGCCTGACAAAAGGTTGTCTCAAGACAGCACACATACATGCATTGGTGTGCGTGTGTGTGAGTGTGTGCATGTTGCTGGCATGTATTGTGTGCATAGCTGTTGTGCATATAAGCGACCCGTAGGGCGCCAACGCGGAAGCGGGTCTTAAAGCCGGCGCGCGGAAAAGTATGCTACACTTTATGAATGCGCGCTCTTGTGGGCGTGTGGCTGCGCGGCCGTGCGAGTGCCTGTGGGCGTGGGTGAGTGTGTGGTGTGAATTGTGTGCTTGTCATTAACAATGGCTATCAGCAGCAACAACTGTTTTCCCTACTCCCATTGTACGCAGTCGAACTACATATATGTATGTATGTATGTTTAGCTAAAACTTGACTAATTAAATAATATTTTTCTGGCTTCATTAGACCGAAATGAGAACACACACACGCACACACACACATGTGAGTATACTATTACAGTTGACTTTGATTCCATTTGATGCACTACATCATAGAAAATTCTATAAAGTCCCCTGTCTCTGTCTCCTCCCACTCTCTCTCTCTCCCTCTCTCTCTCTCTTCCTGCTATTGACACAAGCAGCTGGCACGCGGAATCGCTGCGGCGCTCATAACTCACAGATACCATTCGATCTGGGCACAAATATTTGACATTCTCGTGCGAAGTGCTTAGCTACTAAATACTCTCTAAATGGATGGAAGGGAAACATGAAACGTCTGCTTTTTAATCTAGCTCCTTCCCCTGAAGATTTCATTGACTCTAGTGCCAAAGGTTTAAATAGAACTTATATATAATATTAATATACTTTGCCCAAGAAAAGCCCGAGCTCATTTTTCTATTCTCGTACACCTAAGTATTCCCACATATTCATTCACATAAATGGTATTCCTCAACTCTATCCACTCTCTGCGTTCATCTCCCTCGATACAGGCTACACCCAATCATTCCCCATTGATTAGTTTCTCCATTATCCTAGTCTTCCCAAAAACTTCGCCCAGCATTCGACATGCCAAACATTGTTAAGATAGTTCTTAGTTGTTGGCTGCCAGCTGGCCGTAGCCTGTCAAGACATATTCTAAACTATTTCTGGACTAGAAGGCGAACTATTTGCTAGCTTGTTCCATTTTTAGAGCCACAGCAGAAACTTTTGCACGCTCAACTTTAAATGGAAAAGCTGAGCACAGCTTACACCTAGCCACACCTCGCTGATAGCGATTCATGTGTGACTAAGTATGTGTGTGTGTGTGTGTGTGTGTGTTTGTGTGCGTGTGTGGGTGTCTTGAGCAGCCGTTCTCACTGCGATGATAAATGATGTTCAGCTGTTTTGCTCTTTTTGGCGAAAAACAAGCAACTATTGTCCAACGGTCAATCAATCAATCAATCAATCAATCCCTACTGACGCTGCAATCAACTGAGCAAATATTTTGCTAAACGACTTGGTCAACAGCCAGTTGTTGTTAGTCTGCACGTTGAACCCACTGGGTCGGGGGAGCAGCTTAAGTAATGGACTCTGTTTGGGGGCTCATCATGTAGTTATACTCTGTAGTATAGAATGAAAGTTAGTAGTAGAAATCTAGTCATGTGCAGTTGTTCTACTCTAGAGTCAGTCTTATAGAGTGAAGAGAAAAGAGAGAAAGAGAGAGAGAGAGAGAGAGAGAGAGAAAGAGAGAGAGAGAGAGAGAGAGAGAGAGAGCTGTGTATCTGTATTTGTTAAGGAATTTGAGCTTTAGAAACTAAATTATCAATATACATATCACATTAATAATATCGATAGATTCGTAAAAAATAACTCGATTACTATAAGACTACAACAACTAAACACCTAGTAATATATATAAAGATTACCTATAAACCATAAACGTTTACTAAATAAATGGATTTATAGATAAGTTTCCCACTTCCACAGAACTTGGTGAACTTTACACCAGACGCTAGCTGAATCTTATACCCCATGGTGATTTTTTCTTTATTGATCTAGTCCCATGTACCGATTATTCACTTCAAGATCTGCCAATATCAAATGCCCTTGAGTTATTAACATACTCCTACATTTTCGGCATATCGATAAATATCGATTTGTTTGTTTCATCCACAAAATTCCGATATCTATAAGCATAGCTCTCCCTATTTACAATGCAGATGCTCATACTACATTCACAAATTGTGCTACAGCCACCGTACCTTCGCTTGAAAGCTTTCAGAAGTACAGTAATAACAATTTGATAAATAGGTACTCATTCCCTAACCAGAATGCTTTTAACCCAACTCATTTGTCAGGGTTAAGGTATTTTCTAGTCGAAAATCCGGCTGTTGCCATAGCGCATCCTTGCCGTACTCGTTGCTGTACAGCCATTTGGCCGTCTTTGCAATGTGTTTACAGAAGCTAACCAAAAATCACACAGGAACATCAACATCAACATCAACATTATTAGGTTATCATCCACGTCAACGTCATTATGAGCGCATGTGAGCTCCGAAATACCTACAGCATTACGTACATTGTGTATGGGTTGGGGGTAGCCACCCTTGCGATAGACAAAAGCAAGCTAAGAATGTGCCAGCAGCATAGAAGCTACGTAATATACATATGCATATATGTACATATATCTATTGTAGTCTTCCCAAACATAAACTTAAAACAAACTCACTTTAATATGTTTTTGTTCAGCACATTTTATTGTGAATTTTACATGAGCTCCACGAATCGGGTGCAAAATTTCTGGCATCTATTCAAGCGAAAATTTATTTCATTTGCATTCTCTGCTTTAGAAATTCAAATAAAATATCCTCTTAAGGAATACTTGACTAGAATATTCTCAGAACTCGCCCAGAGTTGACTCGAAGCATTTTCCTGATTGAATTGCATTGATAGATTGTCCAGTGGGTGAGCTACATATAAAAGCATAATTTATGCGAAATATCTCGAAATAAATTCAATCATATCTATCCTTTGCCAAATAGCTCATATCAAATGCAGTCCATTAGACGGCTCATTAAAATGGACAGCTCGTTGCTGAAAAGGGAGGATACGGAGAGGGGCGAGAGTGGTTCCCTCACGAAGAGTAAATACATACTGAACTCATTGATGAATAGAAATGGTCAAGAAATGACTTGATGAGGAATGAGGTATTCAATTCAATCGGCTAGATTTTGTGGCTCTCGAGCTGTACTTAGAAAACTGATGTAATATGCATTTCAATAACATAGTGAAGTATATATTAGGGTCTGGAGTATTTTGAAAATCTAGATCTAGTTGTTGTGTGGTGGGAAATTAGTAGAATCTGCCATGTATGTACTTTTGAACTTTTATTTATCTATTCAGGAGAAGTGAGTGGCTAGAAAATATTTATATATTTATGACCTATATAAGCTCCTTCAATGTGTAAATATATACATATTTTTTTGGTAGACTCTTCAATTTAGTATTAAATTTTAATTTTATCCTTTTGCACTCATCATACCCCACATGGGCTATCGCCTCGTCTAGGGTATTTACAAGTTATGTCTCTGTCAGGCTGTCGCCATCATGTAAATTAAGCACGTCGAGCGCAAAGTTCATATAAAGTATTTAAGGAAATTTCTTGACAATTAAAGTGAGCAGGCGGCTTTAAGACACAGAACTTCGGTAAGGTTTGCTGGAAATTTTTGACTGCTCATGTGTGTATGTGTATGTGTGTGTGTGTGTGCCTGTTGGGCGGAAAATTATCATTTCCTTTGCCTTTGTGTGCGCATTGAGTGAATTTTCCGGTTGACAGAGAGCACACACAGAGAGTGAGAGAGATGGAGAGAGAGAGAGAGAGAGAGAGAGGGACGTTTCCTAATTATTGCTTTGTCTTAATAACTCGACTCTGTTGAGCTTGTGATTATGACTCGAGCACACCTCGCAGAGGGACAAGAAAATTAAAGGTTTTCTCATTGACATTCCGCCCTTAGCCTCCCCCGCACTCTGACTGAAAGGTGACAAAATGTGGGCCCAGCACCTGGTGCGTGTCAATGCTGATTCCAGATATTATATCTTTCAATCGGGATGGCTCGTATCTTCATGGCTTGTTCATTTCACGGCCAACGAAATTTATCTTTTGTTTGGCTTCGACTTTGAGTTTGGCCCTCGTCGCCTTTTGGGCCCTGACTTTATGGGATTTTCATGCTTTTAATTTTTCCGCTTTCCTTTTATTTTTCCTTTTATTTACAGCTGCTTTCATCATCGGCCCGAATTTAATTGCCTGCCTTGTAGAACTTTACGAGGAATCATCAGCGTGCGATTGTCCCTTTTTTATATACACTTCCCCTGGGCGCTAATCTAATACAGTCACGATATATGTGCCCCATAAACCAAAACAACAAATACTCCCTGCCCCCCTCCTCTGCTATAGAGTTTTATATGTCATATCATAAACATACTCCCAATGATGTCAATATATAATAAACTAGGCCAACAAGCTGAGCGTCCTTAAATTTTCTGAAATTTATTTCCTGTTCTCTACTTTTATTTATAAATACAAATCGATTTGTTTTCTCTCTTCGAAATTGACCAATGGAGTGGATGCTTAAGTCCATAACCATTTTCCAATTCAAATGAGCTTTTCAATCAAAGTGAAATTCTCATGGGCTTAAATTAAATACCAAAAGTTTTTCTTTCTGAAGCCAATAGAATTTGCTTTTAATTGAATATGGTTTAATAATTCGGTAAATCAATTAAAGTTAAAATTTCTGAAAAATTCTTTTGTATTTTCTTAGGATTGGTACTTAATCAATCGATCAATTGAACAATTGCTAAAACTTTAAATCGGCATTCATTATTATTATTTTTTTTTTTTATTGATAATGTTAAGTCACTGTTAGAAAACTTCGTTTGCGCTTGAGTTGCTGCTCATCTAGAGATCATTTCAGTCCATCAATCTATAATAGTTAATCGTTATAAATACTCCCTCATTGATCATCTGTATTCATCGTTAGTCAATCATTCATAAATACAATCAAAAAGTAGGCAGAAATGTTAAACGGCTAACATAAATATAAATAATACAGACTACTAGCTCATTTATATAAATAATACCTAAATGATTATCAATCTGTCATTGAGTTTATTCAGCAATCAATCAAACAGTTATATAGATAAGAGAACAACCATTTATAATTATGAATAACATTATGGTAAATCCTATTGCCATTTAGTTACCGTATTCACTCTTCGGTTATTTCACTTCTTGGCTTGGCCTTTCTGAGCCGCCTTGACGTTTGGCTTAAAGCAAATCCTCATATTTTTCTCATCATATTTTGTGTGTTTTATGGCTTCTGCGCTTTAATCAAATGCCCAGCAGAGTTTTCATGCCAATTTTTACGAGGCGTATGCGCAATTTCGGCCCACACACATTTGGCATAGAAATGACTCTGTGAGCGTGCAACGTGTGTGATATTTCACTGTCAGAATTTTGATTAGCTTTGCAGCTCTTGAATGCACCGAATGCAGTTTATTTTCATACTTTTGGCTGCTCCTGCTGGAGTTGCAACTGCAAGCGGAACGAGCTTGCAGCTCTCGTCTTGCGCTCGGCCATTGGCGGTTGCTCATACGCCACGTTGGCCCAGCTAGCAGCTGAAGCTGAAGCTGCAGCACTTGCATCAAACATGAGCTAAGTCTCGTTTATTGCTGTCATCTCTCTCTCTCTCCCTCTCACTCTGCCGCCCAACGGGGCGTGTCTATGCTGCATATGCACAAGAAGCGAGCATTTAGCTACGGCTTGGCCATGGCCATGTCGACGACGATGGCCACGTGTGGGGCTCTTGCCACATTAAGAATTGAAGTGCAAAGCTTTTAGCACCAAAGTGTTCCGCTTTAAGCATTTAAGGCGCTAAGCCGCAGATGACAAATATATATATATATGTATATACAATATGTGTGTGTGTTTATTCCATTTTCTATTTATAGCTGAAGCTGCTGCTTGGCGGCTGAAACTTGTTAAAAGCCCTAAACTCAAGCAACCACAAAATTTGATTGCGGCTCTCGGAGTCTGGGCTTACTAAGACTTAAATCAATTAAAAGGCAAGTAGGATTTATTCGGCAGAGCCTGACTTGAATGTGCAATACCTCCCGAACTGTAGGCCGCTTTAAGCTTTACCTACACAACAAACATGGTACGCACACATAAACACATACGCATTCACACACACACACACTAATGCATAAGCACTAGGTCTGTTTTTCCTCAGCTTTTATGGGTCTGACAACTTAATTGGCAACTTAATTGTTGCATAAATTTTCGTCTAATTGGAATTGCTTAATGAAATTTACTGAATATAATGAATGCGAGTGCATATCAGGTTCAGTATATCAATATATTAGAAAACTCTTCTATTTGATATAGATATAGATATATCAATCTGTATATATATTCAAGTAAAAGTGAATTTTAGATATTTTACTTCAAGTTTTATCAAGAAAATTCAAATGAAATTCTTCATTCAAGGCAATGATGATAAGACCTATAAACCCATAAAATTTAAACATAAATTTAGTAATGCATTAAGCTTTTTCTTTCATTCGGTATAGGTGCTCCACAAAGGTAACATCCCCAGGAATCATAAAAAATTCAAATTGCAAATAATTTTCTTGGACATTTCTCTCTCTCTCTCTCTCAGTCAAATAGACTTCTCAGTATTGAGCCCTCAACTTGAACCCAATTAAAAAATAAACAGTTATCGATTGCTGTAGGCGAGCCGAATCATTTCTGGCTGACATTTTAAACAAATTAAAGCCAACATACAGTTCTTTCCCAGCTAAGAACTTTATGGCACTTGAGCACGATGGCCAGTTAATGGTCGTAATCGTCATCGATCCAGACCGCAGGCAATTGCAAATGTCAGTCAGCCCGGCTTTCAGGCATTGTCCTGGCCAATTGTGCGACAATTTCCATAAAGCGATGGCAGCCAATCGAACTGGCATTCACCGGCCATTGAAAAGGTGAGAGTCCAGGAGAGTGTGACTTTAGATAACTTTTCTCTGTCCCGTTGGTCGCCCACTCGGCCAGTCCCCTTCACCTCCTCACCTGCTCGGACTATAATAGCCGAAGCGAGCGACGCACAATTGAGAATCGAGAATGAGTCGAGCATTTGAATAGTTAAATACCAAACAAATTGAAACAAAGCGCTCGCAATGAATGAACTTGCCGATATGAGTACGCGCACTCGACCTGCTACACTGAGCGAAAAAGGGAGCCGTATCCGAAGGGTAGTTCACTATGAGTTGGCTTTCTTTTGTGTTTACTTCAGTTTGGCCTTAAGATGGAAAATCTAACAAGAATTCTAAAGATCTTGAAGTGTATTTTGGCATCAGTCGTTCGTTTGAGCTTAGCTAGCTATGAATTTTAGTCGGACGTACGCTATAAACAAGGTAATATTGTAGTCCCGAATGTCTTTATCAAAAACGCTTTATCTAAAACATAATTTAATACCACCGTCTACACATTTTAGAAATATGTATATTCTTAATGAATATTAGTTTTTTTGGTATTTGAATACTCTTATTTGAAGATATATAGAGAATATTAGGAAACTAGTTAACAATTCTACTCCATAGAAGCTCCACTCTCAGTTGGTCCTCTAAAAAGATTTTCCATATTCATATGCGAATACTCCACACAAATGTTAACACAAATTGATTTAGAAAATACTAAAACATGCAAAGGTTTAAAAGTTACTCGGTTTTTTCTCGCAGTGCACGAGTCGTGTGCTCAATATAAAAATTGAGCGAGGCAAATGTCTGAGTGACAAACGAAACGACAGACAATTTGACTGATATGCGTATTTATATTGACAAAAAGAGCCACAGGGAAGGCGGGGGAGGAGCGTTAAGCAAGGGCAGTGAAAAATAAGAGAGAGAGAGAGAGAGAGAGAGAGAGAGAGAGAAAGAGGGAAATTAAACAATAATGAAAAGTGTAGGGCATGCCGGAAACGGAATAAAAAGCCAAGCCAAACGGAACTCAAGTGGCGAACAGCTGCGCCGAGCGCCGCGTCTCACCTCACCTCACCTGCCACAGAGTCCTGGACTCTATGCAACTTCATTGTCTGTTGCATTGTCTCGCAGCTGTATGTATGTGTGTGTGTGTGTCTGTGTGTGGCAACGATTAGGTGCCACAAAGGGCAGCTGAAGACAATGTGGTGCGTGCTGCATTCACAAAGACAAACAGCAAAAAAAAAAAAAATACAATAAATAAAATAAAAATAAAAATAAAAATAAAAATAAAATGAAAAACACATGACAAAGCGCCAGACAAAGTCAAAAATACAAAGAAGAGCAAGAAAACGGCCCAGAGCAGCGACTAAAGCTTAATCGATAGCAAAACGCAAAACGCAAGGCAACAAAAATAACAATAATAACAAAAAACACTCAAATGAGTATGCTTGAGAGGAGTGTGAACGACTAAGACATACGCTGGAAATGATGATGCGATCTGCTTGGATAATGTAATACAAAGTATAAATCTGCTAACTGAGCTACCTTCATTACAATGGGTGTAATATATTTAATATTAAAATATATATTTAATCCGAAAAATATTATAAACTGACTCTTGTGCACTAAATATTCAAAACTCCCATTAATTAATAAGCAAAAGAGCCATATCTATCGATTTCCTCTGTCAGATATATTGTTAAATGGATTTTCGTACTACCAATAGTCGAAAATGGATTATTTTCATCGATCTATATATATATTATCTTAGTAGATTTATTAAAAATTAGATTATTTTCATTTTTATCGCAATCGATATATATCGACTTAGCATATCTTGTTTGTAACTCACAACCTATCAATAACCTTGATAGATCTTTCTGTATACAAGCACAAAACTTTCGAGTATCACAATCACTCACAAACCTATCGATAATTCTGATGAGAGTGATATAGATCTCAACAAATTCCAAGTGCATTGATATCTCATAATAAATATTCCGCTTAATAGTAAAACAAAGGAACCAAGCGATATTTATCGATTGCCAAATGAACTTCAATGTGTATATACCCCATTCTAAAACACTTAGCATAGATGACAGGGTATCTAAGAACAACAAACTAGCAACTGTCACGCGCTCGCTACAGCTCAACAGAAGCCGCAGCCGTTGTCAAGGTAAGCCCGGGCGTATGCGTAATGGGCTTTTTAGCTGCGTTCTTTTATGCTCATTTTTCATTTCTCTTCTTTTTTTTGTCAATGCTGGCGCCGCGAACAGTTGCAAGTGGCTGCTGCAAGTAGCTGTCTGCATAGAGAGTTGCATAAATTACCGGCTAGTGAGCATTGAGGCGCCACACGACCTGCTGCAGAAGTGGCTGCTGCTGCTGCTGCTGACACAAATTCTGATGCTGCTGCTGCTGCTGCTGCTGCTGCTGCTGCTGCTGCTGCTGCTGCTGCAGGATACACACGCACGAGTAGCCGGGACGACGGACCAGCTGCAGCCTCGGCCGCAGAGTTGGCCAAAAAAAAAAAATAGACGAAATTGGCGTTTTTATTTTTTCTGAGCCCCGGGGGCTGTTGAACTGCACCGTCGAAGCAAGCTGAAATCTTGTTTTTTCTTTCGTTTTCGTGTTCGCGTCTGTTTCACTTGAGTCTAGTGGTTGTTGTTATTGTTGCTGATGCTATTGCTGCGGCGGCTGCTGCTGACGTGTTATTGCACATTTTTCATCTCACGTTTGCCAAAAAAGAAGCGCAGTTATACATATATGTATATATATGTATGGTATATATATATATATATATATACATACATATATGAATTGTAGACAGGACTACAACAACAACAATAACAAAGAGAACATAGATTGCCTGCCTGCCGGTCAGCAGGTTCAAATGTCGGCGACCTGCGAGCTCTTCTCCTGCCTCACGCTCTCGCTATCTCTCTCGCTCTCGCGCTGCGTGTGTGTCCTGGGCTTATGCTTGCGCCCAAAAGTATGCAAAGGCTGTTTAGCCTAGTTTTGGTTGCACACACTGTTGCAGTTGTTGTTGTTGTTGTTGTTGCTGTTGCTGTTGTCGTCGCACGCAAGCACGCACAAACACTTGACCAAACGTATGCCCGAAATTGAACCAATCAAAATTTGCTCAAAGCTCTTTTGTTGTTATTATTTTTAACGGTATGTCTGCGTGTGTGTGTGTGTGTGTGTGCGTGTAACTTTTCTCACTTGTAGTAAAAATAGTATAACACTCGCAGCGTTTGGCACTACTAAAAATAGTAGAAGCGCAGCTAACGGCTTTTATCATTCACTGTTGTTGTTATTATTGTTGTTTCTAATGGTTGTTATTGTTGTTGTTGTTTTGGGCTGCGTCGTTCGTTGCGTATCATGCGAAAACGTGACACGCTCGTGCACCGGATAATGAAAGACTGTCGCTATCGCTGTCGCTGCCGACCCGAACACCACAGGCCGAATAACCCACTGGCCGACTGCTGTAGCCGAAGATGAAAACGAAAACGAGCGCGGCTTCGGGGCGCAGAACGACGAATGTTACAAATGGCTGAACATGAAACGCGGCCATAGATAACAAAACGCCGAACAAAACACAGGCGCACAGGATAAGAAACGTTTTGGCAATGGAACACGCGCAGCGATAACAGCACTTTGCTCTCGCTCTCTCTCTCTCTCTCTCTCTCTCTCACTCTATGCTGCCCACTCTCTATTAGTGCGCTCTCCCAATGCAGCTGCCTTCGCGGCGCATTGTGTGCGTGTGTGGGCCGTCACGCCAACATGTGGAATGGGAGGCTGGCTTGAGCAGACGCCTCCCCCTCCCGCTTCTTAGGCAAGCAAGCTCGCAAGTTTTTGACGCCCGTGTTAAGTCTATTGGAAAAGAGGTCTTGTTCCTTTTCGTATTTCGCGTGTGCGCTACGCCACTGCAGCATATGCAGTTTTGCATGTAACTTGCTAATGAAGCGAATTCGAGAGTTTCAGTTGACGAATAAAACGGCTTTCTGGTAATTTATTTTTGCTTTAATTATACTGAGTCTATTATTCTCTAGACTATATATTATTTAAATTTCAGAAAATTTTTAGGATATAATTTTCTGTAGATAAATCATCTTTTCTCTACTCACTGGCTATAAAAATTTTTTGTGAATTATAAAAATGCCCATTCTTTGTTAATAACCATAATTTCCGTCTCATAAAACATACAAAATATTGCGCCTCCATGTCAATAGATATTAGCCTTATCTAAAACAGTTATCTCTCAAATACTACAAAGCTTTAAAGCATTGTACTTGCTGTCTGCTTAACTGTAATTATCATAGCTACAGACACTTATTAAATACGAGCACACCTTTTTTTTAAGGTTTTTGGGTTGACGCAATTTCTCAACTGTACCCAAAATAAAAAAAAAATGAAAACACCCGCGAAACATCATCAAAATAAATAAGCAAAACGGAAATTAATAAGACCCAAGCGACCCTTTGCAAACAAATTCAGAAAAAGGACAGCAGCAACAAAAAGCAAAGGGAAACAAAAATTTAAAGAAAAAACCTTGGCCAGCGCAGTGAATACTGAATGCCCTTTCCTAATAAGACATCGGTATATATTAGTAATTATAATTATAATGAAAATATATTGTAATCAATTTTAAAAATACATGGTATACTCTACTCAATGTAACATATTTAATTTAATTTATAATAAATATCCACAAGAATATTTTGTTACAAGTGCAGTGTAAAATTCATATTGCATCTGCAGGCACTTGAAATCAGAGAGCAAAAGGATAACGGTCAGTTAGGCCGAATATAGATGTATTTATATTAACGTGTGTGTTAGCAAATGAGTACAATGCTGTGACTTTATCAAGCTATCTCCCTCATTCCTATTTCCTCTTTGTTACTGTGCAATACTAGACCACACTGTTAAAGTAGTAAATCACAGCGCTACACATATGCATACACACACACACACACACACACACACAAACATGTAGACAACATAACTACGCTCCCCTGCGACTGATCTACTGGGCAGACGCGCACAGACTGATTCGCCCAGCCACATCGTCTTCTGTGCTAAGCGGACGAATTCACGCACACATTTACGTTGAAGAGCACGCACACCTCACTCACTCACTCACGTTCAACATAGCGGGATCAATTGGCTGCCCGACCAATGGGCGTGCAAGCTGTTGCTGCGCTCGCTCCGTTTCTCTCACTCTCTCCCGCGATTTACTCTTAACTTTGTTAATAAATGAAATACAATTTCGTTTTTTTTTTTTTTTAAGTTTTATTTATGTAGTTTTTTATTTTAATCATTGTTTAAATCTACAAATACATTTACAGCGGAGGGCGAAAGAACAAAAAATTAAAAATGTTTACTCTCATGTTTATCAATTTTTTGTTTTTGTTTTGTTGTTGTTGTTGTTACATATTATATCGTATGCAAATGTTATGCCATAACTGCTTGTTGCTATTCGATCCAAGGTATATGTTTTTATTTTCATAGAATTTTTATAAATACTTTTTGTTGGAGTTATGAATTTTTATATGTTTTTTGTTTTCATTTTCGTTTCACATCAACAACAATATGCATTGTTATTATCTTTATTATTATTATTATTAATCAATATAATTTGTTAACAACTAATAATAATTTTGTTTCGTTTGTCATAACTAACATGCCATGAATTTCCCATTGGAAATCATTAAACAAAAAACTTTTCTTTTTTTTTCTTGTGTGTGTTGTTCTTTTTTGTATTAAACAAATCAAAAAACTAGTTGAAAAAGCAGCGGCGTATTGTTTCTCTTTTTTATGTGATTGGCTGACTGCCTAACGGACTGATCGATCGATTTGTAGAAAATGCTTCGCACATTTATTTAACAAATTTTTCAATGAGTCGAAATTTTGCTGGCTTTCCACAGAGGCAGTCAATGAATTTCTATATTTCGGGGTGTGACTGATCGATTGACTGTTAACTGAATTTGCTGAACATCCATTCAGCAGATTTTCTTTTTCACAGTTTGGCAATTAGCCAAAGTCGCACCCCAACTGTGTGTGTGTGTGTGTTTGTGTGTGTTAAGCGTTAGTTATACGAGAGAGAATTGAAAACGATAAATGAAACACAATACTGTTATACTGCTACTGCCTTGGGCGTGCCGCCATTTTGTTTCGTATTAGTTTTTTGTTGTTTTTAGGCTGTGCCGTGTTAACACGTTACAAACATTCAAATTTGTGGGCGTGGCGCTGTGTGTGTTAGTGTGAGATTTAGTTGGGTTTGCCATTTGTTGTTATTTTCGTCGTGTTTTGGAGGGGGGGGGCGCTTAAAATGCACACAAAGCATAAATATTTAATTTATTTTTATTTATTCATTTAGTTTTTGTTGTGTTTTTATTTTTTATAAACTTTTACTTCACATATAACAAATTGTATTTCGCTCTATCGCTGATCGACTGCCAGATACCCTGTGGCCAGAGCCTGGCTTGGCATGCCACGTGCCGTTATTCCGTTACCCAGCGTGCCGTTATTCCGTTACCCAGCGCCGAGAGTTTTTTTTTTTATAGCTCCATTTATATAATCAAATTTCCATATAATATATGTGTGTGTGTGTGGTTGGTTTGTATATATATAAACAATTATATTAATTGTGTTTGGTTTTTGTTTTTCTCCTTCTTTATTCATTTATTTATTTATGCATTCGCTTTGACCGCTTGCCCCACAAAATTTTCCACGAGTTGTTGTTGTATCTTTGCTTATTTTGTAACTACGCTAATTTATTCATTTGTTTTGTTTCGTTCTTTTTTTGTCAAAATTTTCGGTTTTTCTTTTTTTTTTATTAATTTCTCTAAACTTCTTATATAATTTGTCTCTTCATGCGTGGTGTGTGTCTGTGTGTGTTAGTGTGTGTGTGTTGGTATATGTTTTGTAGAGTATGTTTATATATTATATTAGTTGCGCTTTAGCTTTGCTTTGCTTCGGTTTCCAGGCGCAATTTCATTTCTCTTAAATATTTTTATTTATTTAGCATTGGTTTTTTTTTTACTTTTTTGCTGGTTTTTATTAAATAATTTTACTAAAAACTTGTTAGGTTATTGTTGTTGTTGCTGGTTGCAGTTGCAGTTGCTGTTGTTGTTGTTGTCGAAAGTTGTTTGTTGTTCGTTTTGTTGTAGTTTTTACTTTATTTGTTTTTATTTAAATCTTATTTTTAGCTTTAATTTATAATTTAAATGTACTTAAATGTTTAAAATAATTATCGCTTGCATTTTGTTTTTGTTTGTTTTTTTTTTTTTTGTATTTTTTTGTTTACTTTAAATAATTAAATTAAAATTTCAAACATATTGCAATATGTTTCTTTTTATAGCTTTTGTTGCACAGAGTTGTGTGTGTTTCGCTGTTGGTTGCAAGTTGCGATTGTTGCTGTTGTTGTTGCTGTTGTTGTTGTTGTGTTAAATAAACAATTACTATTTGTTGCCTTTGCTGCGGGTGTGTGTGTGTGTGTGTGGATTCTGTGTGTGTGTGTGTGTCCGTGTATATGTATATGTGTGAGTGTTTAATAGTATGTCTCCTGCTCCAACCAGCCGCCGGGGTTGCGACGCAAATAGAAACGACGAGTCTCATCATACACAAAGATGGCCAACATGAATGGAATGGCTGGGAACCACCAGACGAGTCTATAAACAAAACAAAAAAATAAATATCAGTTTAGCATATGCATTTTGGCTTTTCATAGTGTGCATTCACTCACTTCAGGGGATACATGCGCAGACCCTTGTCCATGCCGGGGCAGTAGGAGAGGAAGGCAGCCAGCACCGTTTCGAAGACGAGGCCAAAGTTGAGGGCCCAGTTGCGCATGCCCTGGTGGAATATGGAGTTGCGACGCGTCTTGCAAATGATCAAATCGGCCCACTGTACCACAACAATCGAAATGAAGAACGCGGTGTGGCAGGTGTATTCCAAGGTCTTGCGATCGCGATAAGTCTGATCAAGATCGAGGGGGATGACAGAAATGTTAGTAATCAAAATTATCAATAAAATCATTTAAGATAGGCTAGCTAAATGCTGATTGACTGACTGCTCAAAGCGCCACCTAACGTTAGGTAGCCTAAACACCGCAGAACCCAACTCTTTTAGGTTTTAGGTGATTGAGAGAAGATTGAGAAGAGATAATATCATCATCAAACTCATACTACAATCCCATACTATGCTTTAGTCCGTCAATCATACAATATTCATAGATCTACTCACCCATTCCTGACCATAGGAGTCAGTTAGATCGTTGACGGCCTTGGAGTCCCACATCTTACGAATGCCAAACAGTTTCATGGGCAGGAAACCGTTCTCAGCCATAATCACAAAGTAGACAAAGAAACCGGCTGCTGCCTGGATCATGCCAATTTGTCCATAGGCCATGGAAATCAATCTGGATTTTACAAGGGTCGCGTAACAAGCAAACGAAACGAAAGGCAAACAAAATTGAACAAGTTAAAAAATGTGAAAATATTTGTATTTTTCATTCAAATTTTGTGTGGAGTTGTTGATGGTATTTTTTTTTTAATTTTTTTTAGTTTTAGTTTTAGGTTGTAAGACTTAGGTCTTAGGGAGCATTAAAGATCAGGCATTATAGCTAGCAATTGCTCAAGGTTTTTGTGCGTTGGAGAAAATTAACAAAAATTTGATTTTAAATTCAAATTAACAAAAATTTGATTTTAAATTCAAATTAACAAAAATTTGATTTTAAAATCAAATTAACAAAAATTTGATTTTAAATTCAAATTAACAAAAATTTTAATTTAAAACGAATTTTAAAAATTTTTTATTGAATATAATTTTAAATAAAAAATTATTTAATACTTAAAAATAAAATATATGAAAATATTTTTTTCTTGATTTTTTAAAAATTTATATTTAACGAAATGTTAAATTTATTTAAAAAAAATATATATATATAAAAAAAATAAATATTTTTTTCTTTTTTTGTAAATATTGTTAAAAACCTTGAGCAACCCATAAGCTCATAGCATATCATATTTCTCCATAGGATATATAATTTTGGTATGCAATTCAGATATTCAGAGTTAGTAACTGTATAGAGAATGCCATTTTACCTTTAAGCTCTTAAAAATAAATTACTTCTTTTTTTTTTGTTACTTTGAAGCAAATGAATGAGATTGTTTGTGTTTGACTTTACAGAATATAGCGTGGATTGTATTATGTATTGTTAGATATATATTGGATTTTGCATTTTTTTGTTGTTGTTTCTTTAATGTTTATTAGTAAAGCGCGTTTTTAGTTAAGCGTGAGAGCGCAAAGAATCGTTTTCTTTGTTTGCTTTTGGTTTTTGTTCAGGTGAAAAGCAAAGTTCTTATGGTTAAGTTCTACGTTTTGTTGGTGCTAAAACATGCAGCTAGACACAGACTATGCACACATATTACAGGGTATTTGGGTGCTAGAACACATGCAAGTAGCGAGCTGTATCCAAAACTATAAAAGCAAAATGCAGCTAAAGTTTTTTGCTTCCTCTTTTTTTTTTGCTTTTACTTACGCTTAAACAAGTTTCTGAAGGACAAAAAAAAAAAAACATAGAACAAAAAAAAAACAACTTATAGATAAACAAATAAGTTATACATAGACTTACAAATAAATATTATAAGAAAAAAAAAAACCAGACGAAGTAAAGTCCATTTGTTGTTGGTTAGAGAACGAGCCCACATAGAGACTTACTGCGAGGACATTGCGGCAACAGACTTGGCTATATGGTGGCTATATATGTATGTGTGTTTAACTAGGTAGAACGCAACAGAAGCTTGGTTTATATATATGTATATATATGAGGTATTTAGTCGACTCATCTACTCTTTATATATACATATATATATTATATATGGAACGCACTAACTGGGCTAAGAGTAACGGCAGAAAAGCTTCGCTTTATTGTCTGTTTTATTTTGTTGTCTAAGTATTCAGTTGAAGTTATGTCATGTGTGTGTGTGTCGGTGTGTGTGTGTGTGTGTGTGTGTTTGGGCGCTATCTATGCAGCAGCTATGTCCCAGAACAAGTTCTAGAAGCGTATTATCAAACTGATAACCCTTAATAGATATAAATATGATATATTGATAAATCATTGATTGTGCGACTAACACACAAAACATTGATGCACATTGTTTATAGAGTTTCCAAAGAAAACAAAACACGGATTTTCCAAAAACATTTAACACACATGAAAATGGGAAAACTTGTGAATTTTGTGAAAATCAACGAATAACAGTTAACAAATTTTCATATATTGTAAAGTTTTTTAAAAGTTTTTCTTTTTAGAATTTTGTAAACACAAACGAAATTTTGAGTGAACAAATTAAATTTGTTTTCATTCCACATTAAGAGCTCAAAGAACGAAATCCAAATTATAAAAGATGTATATATATATATTTTGTATATATGTAATATCTTTGAAGAGTGTTCAAAAACTTTGAGATTTGAGAAAGGAAAATTTAACAAACTAAAACATCGAAATGCTTAAAGCAATAAATGCATCAGCAAAACCAACAAACACATTATTTCGACAATAGTCTTGCAGAGGATAATTTCTATATACCCTTATGATTCCATAAAGTTGCCCTATCTAAGCTATATTCTTAGATCTATTTACTTTAACCTATCTACATACATCTATATACCTCCGATCCCGACGATCTTGAAATCTTTAACTTCATTAGACTATATATTCCTGATTGGATACTTCCGTTATACATATTATCTCTTCATATTCAGGTTTTCAGATTTATTATACGGTAGCACTCTATCTAAAGTTCTTTGGACAGTTTTTACAGATCTTCATTCAAGTTGACCTAACTTTAGTTGAAATCTAGTTCTATATCTCATACCCTATAACTGCCCAACTCATATATCAATCTGCAAGATTATTGAAAATTCGACTAGCCGAACTTCAGTTCCTTCTTTTTCGATCAACACCAAAATTTCGTGTGTGTTTTTCTCAGAAATATTCTTCAGATAGTTGGCCAAATTGTTTGGTTGGACTCGAGGTTGGTTAGGTTTTGGACATTGGGTAACGGTTGTCACACGCACACACACAACTCAAACAAAGGTCAAACGAAGGTCAAATGTCAAATTCGAAACATGTTCATAAAAGAAGAAATGCGGGTTGCATGTTTTGTTTTCATTTATCTAAAATTTGTTCAACTAAACAACTAAACGTAATATTCTTAAGAAATTTTTTGGTTTTGGTATTTTTTGTATTTTTGTATTTAAATTCCTTATCGTTAATGATTTGTCCTGACCTGCGGTTTACCAAGTTGTCGCGGTACGGATCTCTCGGCTGACGCTTCATAATATCGCTCTCGGCTTGCTCGTAAGCGAGTGAAATGGCCGGTATCTTGCGGTATTATATTGGTATATTGTTTTCGATAGTTTTCAGTTACATTAAATTCGGTTTGTGCAATTTTTGCAAGTATTTATATATTTTGTTTTTTGTTTTTGATTTGATTGAATCAAAAAGAAAGACATAATAAAAGTTTTGTAAAGAAAAAATTGGTGTAAAAAGGGGGAAAAATACGAAAAAGGAAAAATCTTGGTTAAAGTTTGACGAATAATCTTTAGCTTGGCATTATGTAGGTAGATAATAAATACTCGTTATATACTAAAAAAAAGTTATTTATATGCTCTAAGATAGGTTTCTCATATACATATATATTTTAGTTATATAGTAAGTACTTAGATAAGAGATAGAGGTTCGGTTGCATTTGGTAGATTGTGTCAGTTGGTATTTTTTTTGTTGATAGTATTTCTGTTTGGTTTCGTGTTTAGTGTAATTGTATTCAGCTTCTGCGTACTTACGAAGCTAAAATATACTACACTGGGCAGCAAAATCGAGCAACCGAGTAACAAAACATTGACTTGTTATAGAGTTACAAGAGTGGAGTATTTATGTATATGTGTATATATATATAGAGTTTGCTTAGAGCTTAACTTGCACTAGATCTGGTATCAGTATTTATATATGTATGTATATATAGTTAAGACTAGGAAAAATTGAGCCAGTTGACACAGGAACGGTTTTTGATGTCGATTGAAGTCTGATGAGTTTGAATGATTGACTGACTAGGGACTGATTGTGATTGACATGGCTTTGATGACATTTAACTACTGCTAAGAAATGCATAATATATACAATATACAGTAGTTATCATTAGAAGTAGAAAATAACTTGTAGTCTAGTTTTAAAGTTTTATAGTTAAGCCTGACTCTAGTAGTATTAAATAAGTTAAGTTTTCTCATTATATATAGATATATATATATGCAGAGAGTTCGAAACTAAGTAGTATACAACGCGTTCTGCTTCAGTTGTGAATGGGGCAACGTAGAGGGACTTACCTTCCTTACAGGAAATCAGAGGCTCGATTCAGGGTCAAAATCGATGGTATACAATAAAAAAAAATTAAGATTGAGTGGAGCAAGCAAAGAAGTTTCTTCAGCACCCAGAGTAGAAATTGATAGAAAACTATATGTAGTATATATATATTTAGAGATATATATAGAGATAAGCAAAGATTATATGAAGAAGAGAGTTGGAAAAAAAGGCAGCAGCTAGAGCACGCCAAATCGTTTTGATTGAGTGTGATTGAGCGAAAAATTGTAGACGAAATATTTCCTCTTATATATTCCAAGTGCAGTGCATTATGCATAGAGAAGATCGTTCAGATATACATATTTTGATATATATATGTATTATACGAATACAATTTTCAAGTAGTTTTTCTTTGTGTTTTTTTCTTTTTTCTTTTTTTGTTGACTTTGACTTTTAGTTAGAGTTTTTTTTTTAAGTTTTGCAAAAAGAAAATTGAAAATGAATTAATTAAATTGAAGCTATTGTATATAGATATAGATATATATGTATTTATATTGGAATACGAGTAAGCGCATAAAAGTTAGTATTATATCATTGCACAATAATAGTAGAGAAACTCAAGAGAAAACTAAATCATTTTCAATCGAAACTAAACTGAATAGAATAAATGATAAATTTGAAATCAAATTTTCGAAAATATTTCAAGTGTGAATGGCCTAAGGCCCAGTGAAGTATACTCGAAGTAGTAGTTCAACTAGATCAGCTCGAAGTGCTTGTCGGAATTGAGATATATTGGAGAGTGTTTGAGCTATAGTCGAGTAGTAAACTAGAGAAATATATATATTGAAAGATAAACCATAATGAAGAACTAGAGAGAATTGTTCAAATATTACGTTAACATTTAACTAGCTGATACTCAAAAGAGAAATAGAATGAGAGAAGAGAACATCGAAGAAAAAACATAAAACATTTAACAAAAAAAAAAAAAAACAATGCTAAACACTGAACATAAAATGTTATTTGAAAGAGGGGAAGACAACAGAAACAAAACATCAAAAAATGAAACATTCAAAGAAAAAACAAATTAAAAATTACTTTAAAATTACTAAAAAATAGTTTTTAGATATATTTGAAGCTAATTGAAAATATAGTTTTAAATAGACGAAAATTAGTTCATAGTAAGAACTTTGTTTAGGGCTGAGCGTACTTTGCTTTCAAAAACTAGACCGAAAAAAATGTTCTTTGACTTTACGTGAGTTGAGAAAAAAATTGTAAAGAAATTGTTGTTCATTTGCAGCTCACTCTTTTACTTTAACTTTTGACTTTAAGTTTTAGTTCGTGTGTATATATAGAGATTCTTTTTTTTTAATTTCATGTTTCATTTTGTTGTAGTATTGGTTTTGATTGTTTTGTTTTTTGTTGTTTGTTTGCTGAGCACAAAGAAAAACTTTACCTTTCGTTGACGAGCTTATCTTGAAAGGGATTCCTGGGCTGGCGTTTCATAATATCAGACTCAGCCGTCTCATAGGCTAAGGAAATGGCTGGCACCTGAACGTGCGAGCATTTTTTTTTTTTTTTTTGGATTTTGTTTTTTCAAAACGCAAACCGGATAATTGGAATAAAAATAAAAAAAATATATGATAAATTATGCAAAATTATGTATCACTATATCCCTCTTCCCCTCTCACTCTCTCTGACTCTGTAATGGGGGCAGTGTAAATTCCATTGACGCGCAGTTCACTTAGTCTATATATAGTTATATCACATATTATACTTAAGATCGGGCTTAAAGCTAACTTAGCAGAGCATTTCGATGAGTTCACAGTGGAGTCGTGTGGCAAAATAAAATAGTTGAAGAAGAAATTAAATTAAAACTTAAAATTTTGAAAGAATTTTTCTTTTTTTTTTTTGTCATTTTGGAATATGGTTAATGTATATATATATATGCATATACATATATGCTAGTATTTGCTACAGATTTTTGTGTGCAGTTAATTTTGAATACTTTTTTGTTGTTTGCATAGAAAACTAAATATGAAATGCCAATCAATTAATTGTTTAGAATGCTCAAATATGTACGTGAGAACAATTGTTAATTTAGTTAATTAAACACAAGATAAATAATAGAAAATAATCAAAGTTGTGAATCAATTTGGCAGTGAGTGAAACATAAAAACAGTTACAATCAACGCACACCAATTAACATTTAGAGCAGTTTTGAATAGAGGCGAATTGATATTTTTGTTGCTTTTGTTTTTGTTTTTGCTTGGAACTGTACTCAATTTACACATAGGCCAATTTTACAATACAAACGAAAGAGGAAGAAAGAAAAAATCATGTTGTATGGTATGAAAATGTAAACGAGAGCCAAGAAGAACGGTTAGGTCAGGTGCTAATAGTATGTACGATCTATATGGAAATGAAATGAGGTAAAAAGTTATCGATACATGTATGTCTATCGACCAGGTTTTATGTATATATGAGTTGGAATTGTTTTCGATAAGAGTACATCGATAATTGTTGGTAATTATATTAAAAAGGAATCATTGCGTGAAACAGAAACCATTTAAAATCGGATAGGCATTATGTTACAAAATTCGATCGATAGATGTCTATCGGTAAATCTTAAATGATAATCTAAGAGGGAATTTATGCATTAAAATGCTTGAAGTTAACACCATTTCAAAGGGCACATGTATATGCTACAAAAATGACATCGATACGCTTTGTTATCGATAAATTATAATGCAAAGAAGAGATGAGTTTAAAAGTGGAAATGAATTTAAAACGCGAACGGTATTTATATATGTATGTTTATGCTACAAAAATGCTATCGATAGGTGTTTATCGATAAATGATAATCTTAACAGTTAGTTGTTGTTTAGTAAACTTGGTTAGTTGGCTTTTTGCTGTACGCTTTTGAGAGTTGCTCTCATTTGTTTTGTTTAGTTTTTAACGTTTATGCTAATTACAATCCAGCCACATACACAGACATCGATTAGTTATAGTTTATGATGTTTGCGCGAGATTATAGTTAAGTATTACTTTCATTCTTTTTGTTAATCTTTTTTTAAAATGTGCATATGTGTATGTGTGTGTGTGTGTGTGTAAGTGTGGGGTAGAGAAATTGACTTGATTGGCACCTTGAGTTCACTAATTTATCGTTGAATGGGTCACGTGGCGGACGCTTCATAATATCGGCTTCGGCATGTTCGTAGGCCAATGAAATGGCTGGCACCTGTATATTTGTGGATTATTGCAGTTGGTAATATTAGCAAAACGTTTTCACAATTCAGTATACAAGGTAGCTCACATAATACAGATCATACAGATTCTGTGTGTACGTGTCTGTGGATTCGACTAGAATTGAGAATAATACTATGCGAGATACTTAGACTACAAATAGGTTCATTCAATTCTTTAAGTAGATGTTAGCCTAGTGCCTGGCAGCTAGCTGGCAAACCTAATTGTTAATTTACAGCGTACTTGGGGACTGCTTGATGATGCTGTTTACCTCTCGTTGACTAGATTGTCCACATCGGGATTACGTGGACGTCGCTTCATAATGTCCGCCTCGGGTCCCTCGTAGGCCAGCGATATGGCTGGTATCTGCCCAGCAGGCAGCACAATTTTATTCAATTTACAATACATACAGTTATAGAGAACAATAACTTAAGTAGCTAACTGACTTGACTGCGACTGTATAGATAGCTAGGCATAATATTATCACATAACTTAGCGGGCTAACTGAGTTAGCATTAGTGGTAGTGCGAGGGCTGTTAGGCTGGAGGCAAACTTACCATGTCAGTGCCCAAGTCGATGCACAGAATTGTGACGGTACCGAGTGGCAGTGGTATATCGCACAGAATGAAGGCCAAGAAGGGCGAAATCTCGGGTATGTTGGAGGTGAGTGTGTAGGCAATGGACTTCTTCAAATTATCAAAGATCAAGCGACCCTCCTCAACGCCAGTGACAATGGAGGCAAAGTTATCGTCCAACAAGATCATGTCAGCGGCCTGCAAAAGAGTTGGGCAAATTAGATGGAGTTCCCAAATCGAAAAGATCAAGAGAGATGACACCCACCTGCTTGGACACATCGGAGCCAGCAATGCCCATAGCAACACCAATGTCGGCCTTCTTCAGGGCAGGCGAATCGTTGACACCGTCACCGGTGACAGCCACAATGGCGCCCATGCGCTGGCAACCCTCAACAATAATGAGCTTCTGCTGGGGCGAGGTGCGGGCAAAGACAATTTCGGTGTGATAGCGAAGGATTTCATCCAGCTGATCGGAGGACACGTCACGCAGCTCGGCGCCATGGACCACAGCAGCCTTGGCCTCGCGCGGATTGACCTCAGAGATGGGTATGTTGAGACGCTGGGCAATATCCTCGATGGTCTCGTTGCCCTCGGAGATGATGCCGACAGATTTGGCAATGGCTTTGGCAGTAATTGGATGATCGCCAGTGACCATGATGACCTTGATGCCGGCCGAACGGCACTTGGCCACGGCATCGGGCACAGCGGCACGTGGGGGATCAATCATGGACATTAGGCCAACGAAACGCAGATTGTCAATGGGGAAGTTGATGTCGTCGGTGTTGTACTTGTAGCCAGTTGGGTACTTATCGGAGGGCAGCATGTAATCACAGAAGCCGAGCACACGCTCGCCGAGTCCACCGAGCTCCATGTAGGCATTGTTGAACGCCTCCTTCATCTCCTCGTCCAACACCTTCTCCTTGCCGTTGATAAAGATGGTCGAGCAGCGCTCCAGAATACGCTCGGGTGCGCCCTTCATCACCAGCAGCACACGTGGATCGTTGGCATCCTCGGTCTCGTGAATGGACACTTGATACTTGTTGGTGGAGTTGAACGGCACTTCGGCGATTTTGCGGTTGCGCTTGCGAATGTTCATCACATCGCCGAGAGCCAGTTCCATGCACTTGAGCAGAGCAGCCTCGGAGGCATCGCCGCTGACCTCCTTCTTCAGAATTGGGACACCATCCTGACCACCTTTGAACTCGGCACGGTTACAGAGAGTGGCAATGCGAGAGAGCGCCTTGAATCCAGGGCTGGTTCTATCGTATTGAACACCCGACTGATCCTCAGTGGTATCGGCCTCAATGATCTGGTTATCGAACCACATATGGGCGACTGTCATGCGGTTTTGGGTGAGTGTGCCGGTCTTATCAGAGCAGATGGTGGAGGTGGAGCCCAACGTTTCGACAGCTTCCAGGTTCTTGACCAAACAATTCTTCGATGCCATACGCTTGGCAGTCAGGGTCAGGCACACGGTGACAGTGGCCAGCAGACCCTCCGGCACGTTGGCGACAATGATACCGATCAAAAAGATGACGGCGTCCAACCAATGGTAGCCCAAGATGAAGGCAATCACAAAGAAGGTGACGCCGAGGAACACAGCAACGCCGGTGATCAAATGGATGAAATGATGGATTTCCTTAGCAATGGGAGTCTCGCCGGTATCCAGACCGGAAGCCAGGCCAGCAATGCGACCCATGACAGTGTGATCGCCGCAGCTGATGACAACGCCCTTGGCAGTGCCCTCGACGGCATTGGTCGAGAAGAAGGCCAAGTTTTTGGTCTCCAAGGGGTTCTCGTGCGTGAACTCCGAGCCACGCGACTGCGGCTCCGATTCACCAGTTAGCGAAGAGTTATCCACCTTAAAGTTGCGCGCCTCAATGATGCGAATGTCGGCGGGAATACGATCGCCGAACTTCACCTCAACAACATCGCCCAAGACGAGATCCTCGGCGCGCAGCGTCAATTTCTCGCCCTCACGAATAACAGTAGCGAACTGGGGCACCATGTTCTTGAACGATTCCATAATTTTCGAACTTTTCGATTCCTACAAAGGCAATTAATGAGAGAGAGAGAGAGAGAGAGTTGAGTAAGCATAGATCAATCGAATGCTGTTTCGCAGCTTACCTGGTAGTATGAGAAAATGCCTGTCACAATGACCACAGCGGAAAGTACAATACCCAGATACAAGTTATCGTCGGATGGCTCCTCGCTGGTTGTCGCCTGAATGGAGTAGGCGACAAAGCACAGTATAGCACCGATCCACAGCAGCATGGCAAAGCCGCCAAACAGATTCTTGCAGAACTTCACCCATTCGGGCGTTTGCTTGGGCGGTGTTAGCGCATTGGGGCCATCACGTTCCAGATTCTCCTTAGCCTTGGCATGACTCAGACCCTAAAAGGGGAGCCCCATTTAGCATAAGAAATTTTTGAGGCATTATGCAAGAGTTCACTTACATTTTCGGGATGTGTCTGGAAACGCTGGTACATTTCCTCAGGAGAGATTTTATGATGGTCAATATCCAACTCCTGTTTGAGATCATCCAAGTTCTCCTTCTTAGCTGCTTTGGCCGGCATCTTGCGTCTTGACTGTTGACCAAATCGTTAGAGAATAAGTAACAAAAAGTTAGTATCAAATATTTGATAGGTGAGTTCGGTGCAGTTAACCCAAAAAGCCAAGACAAAAATCGATTTACTTCAAGCCAGAACCGATTCGAAGAGCGTACAGAGTGTTGTATAGACCATAAGCCAATTTTATTGGTTAAGAGAAGAGATGTCATTGTTGTTGTCGTTTCAAACTTACCCCATTTAGTTAGTATATAGTAGATATATATATATATATATTTATGAGTTATCCAGAATATGCCTAAATACTTGCAATTGCTAATTGTTAAGCGAGCGCGTGAGAATATTTTGTTTTGCTGCTCTATAATCTACAGCTAAAATATATGCATGCAATAAATTGTTGAATTTGACGCGTTTATAAACGCGCCGAAAACGCGCACAAATTATGAATGTCACGTAAAACGAAAAACGAAATAATGTGACCAAATAATACTAAAGAGCACTTTCGCATACTCTACACACAAATTAATTATAAATAATTCTATACTAGATGCGCATAGACACTACATAGACTATAGAGCCTAGCCGAGCTATATAGATAGATCAACGCCAGCTGTTGTCTGCTCTGGTCTTGGTCTGGTCTGGCGAACGATTTTACTTTTTGTTTCGCTTATCTATGCTAAATTTAGTGGCGCGTGACGTCACACAAGTGCGAATATCTGAACTCATTGAGAATATTCCGCCAACTGGTTGAAACCAGTTTCAAATGTAAGCTCAACAGGTTGTTTATGGCTAAACATTCTACAGATCATATAGAAATTGTTGTTAATTACAATGTCAATGCCAGACAATCTGGTATATCGCTGTACTTGATTAATAGATTTAGCAAGAATTATATATTAACTGGCTAACTGCGCTTTATACAGTTATATATTTGTTGGATCTGTAATTTTGCTGTACAAATTTTGAGTGTTCTATATTTAATCTGGGGCGATCTGCGCCGATTTCATTTCAAATGTCAAGCGCGACAAATAAATATTGGAAACATGCCCAAGACGTACGTAAAGTATAAATAAATAAATACATGAATTATAAATGTAATTGAAACAACGGAAATCGAAAGATGGAAAGGTTTAAGTGCAAATAGAGAAGAGGCAATTAGGCGTGCGCTAGTCGAGCATAAACGACTAGTAGATACTCAGAACTAATATATGGTAGTAAGTTTAAAGTAGTAGTAGTAACGTTTAAAGTTTTATAAAAAAAACTTAAAGTGATTTGGAAAAGATTTAAGCTAATCTAGTGCTTAAGGGCAGAGAGTTTATGTATCAATTTTGAATGTTTTAGCATTTACAGTTGTCGAGTTATGTCGAAAACAAAGTATCATTTAAGATATTAGAGTTAATCAGAGAGGGAGTTATGAAACTTGTGATGTATTAAAATATAAATCTCCAACTATCTCAAATACTCAGACAGACGGACAAATGGATATTTCTAAATATTATATACATATATTATTCTCTATATATATTGCGTATTCCTATGTACAGGCAGTACAACCCGCATTAGTTCTGAATATATAAAAACCCAAATAACATTTAAATTAGACCGAAAAAAAAAACAAGCATAAACAAATCAAATTAATACACATACAACGCATGAGTACAAATGAGTGTGTTTACACAGATGACGGTGGGTGTATGAGGGGGGGGGGGGGGGGGGGGGGGGGGGGGGGGGGGGGGTGTGTGGGGTAAAACAGAATAGAATTGAAAAATTTACCTTGAAGTGGCCATCGGCTGTGCGATTGTCGTCATCGGTTGCAATAACCGTGGCGACTCGATAGGAGTCCGCTCTCTCTAAATGCGGCTGATATTGGTATTTGGATTGATGGATGTTGATTGATGTGATGGACGTCAACGAAATACAAATCAAAAACCAAACGCAACAAACAATGCAGGAAAAATAAAATTTAGATTTATATTGAAATGATCAAATGATAAAAACAAGCATCACAGATGAATAATATTGGAATACATACAACTATAATTAGGTTTATGATGGTAGCTTAACAACTATTAACTAAATATATGTTATTCGATTGTCTTCTGTGAATCACAAAGAAAATTTTAGCTGGTGACTGGAAAGTGGGGAAAAAAAAAGCGCGCATGTGCGTCTGGGAAGGCCAATTGGTTGTGGCTTTGCCCGGCACAAGTAATACCCTACACTTATGGGGGGGCTACGGCTTCGGCTCTGACGTAAATTATAGAGCACCCTATAATGAGTTTGCCTTATCAGCAAATGCGGCAAAAATGAATCACAGCGTAAGCAAATAAATAAGGCATTATAAAATTTGAAGCAAAAAGAAAAATAAATATATATGAGAAATTTATCTACATTTGAGCGAACTATAAATACTCTAGGGCAGACGAATTGAGAGCGCATAAATATGGATATATGTATATATATGAAATATTGGAAATATTTGAAATACGAACAGAGAACTCTGTACTTGACCTAGACATAATACTTAGAGATTGTACATAATCTATGCGATATGATGGGAAAGGTAATAGGTAAGCGGGCAAAAGTATATCGAAATCAGTTCGATTATATCTAAATAGTCATTTATATGTTTTATATAATATATTCTATCATAATTATGAGCGTATATATATGCTCTATGAGCATTTGGCAGACTTATGCAATCGTGAACCTTTGAAAGGCCATCAAAAAAATAAATAAATAAACAATTCAACAAAAACAAAAAGAGAACTCTATATATACATACATATCTTGGGTCTCTCTTTGATAGCTCATGCAAATTCGTAAGAGCATGCCAAGTAATTAAGCAAACAGAGAGTAAGAAAAATATAAACCAGAACGAGAACATGAAGGGGAGAATATGCGAGCGAGAGCTATATTACACTTGTATATTACATACATTTATACATCTATATATATCTACACATACATATATAGTCTTATATAAACACACATATGTATGTATATAAATGTATGCAAAGACTTGTCGTGGGATCATTGTGCCGATCTGTGCAAAACCTGTCGTGCGTGCCGGCAAAATCGATGGGGTTTTTTTTCTTTTTTTCAGGTTCACTTTGGGCTCTTGAGTTTGAAATAAATGTTAAGATTTTTGCTGGCATTTCAGGGCGCACATGTAACTATTTATAGATCAGTTCTGCTTACGCACTTTTTCTATATATCTCTGTTAACTTTGTCTCGTACAAATTCGCTTTTGCACAAATTGTAAATTGGTTTGCTCTATCTGCTGTGCTCTAAGTGCTAAACAATCTGCATGGAAAAGAATTGGAAGTAGTATACGATTATGTTAGTTTCATATATTTATATTTCTTAAATAATAACCTAGACTTAGTTTATAAACTTAAAGTTGTTGCAAACAATTGTTAACATTTCTTAATTAATATTTCTTATTATTTATCCTTGTCCTACAATACATCCGTTTGGGTATTTCCTAGTCAGACTCTCTCGACTCTAATCATTTTTTTTTTAGCTCCCACAGTCTTTAAGCCCTGGCGCTAATTTCTATTTTCCTGAACAAATTAAATTAATCTTAATTTTATTTTATTTTTTTTTTTTTCTAAATATATTGTTTAAGTTTAGTCGATTGTTTCATGCTTCGTTAGATTTGAAAAGCGCCCATAGAAAATCGCGAAAATTGTGTTTGCGAAAAAAGCGAAAAGCGAAAAGCAAACTGGGCTGATGAAAAGCTGAACTAAACAATTGGAGAGACACGCTGGATGGGGCCAGCCCCCAGGATGTTTGGGATATAAATCAAAATGCGACAATGGAACATTTGACAAACACACACACACACACACACATGCACACAGCTGAAAACTGTTTGCATAACACAGCCAATTAAGCTGCTCAGATACGAATGTATCTCACAGATACGAATTGTATCTGCATGTATGCTTGCCCCAAAGCATTTGGCGCGCACTTTTTGTCGCGCAAAGCATTTGCCATTTTGAACTTGAATATCAATTTACAACATGGACAAAAACAAAAATAGAGAACAGTTATCGGATGGAGGCAAAAGTCGAGAGTGAGATAAAATAGAAATTGTGGAAACTGAATTGACAGCCTCTCTGGCAGAGCTCGGGCAGACAAATAAAACACGGCACGCTAATTGTTCAATCAATGCAAAAGCACAAATACAGTGGGTACACACTATAGAGATACCCCAAGAGGCGAATCTTGTGATTCGACATAATTTGTGACTGAAAGTATTTGTAATTCGAGTTAGCAAAGAAATTATTTACTTTACTTCGCCCGATTTACTTATCGAATGAACACTGTCTAGATGTGTGTGTGTGTGTGTGTGTACTAGGTATAATCCGCAATAAGTCAAGCAAATTAAGCCGCACAATGACAGCGACAATTGTAAACAATTTCAATTGAAACTTTTAGCTAAGCGAAAGTGCATATCACAGCAGATTTATAGATCTGTCTTCTCCTCTCTTTGTTTCGGAGCGCGCTCTCAGTCAGTTCCTTGCTGGAAATTGCTAGTAATATAGTAGAGTATTACATAAAAGTTATGTCACTCAAAATCAATATACTCTCTATGCACATATAGAGTATAGCTCTTACAGCTGCAGCGACAGCTGTTCGAGCTTATCAATGCGCACCGTTTGAACTTTTCGCTGGGGTGGACGTGGGTCATTCGTGAAACTGTTCCAAACCAGTTACAAATCGAGTCTAATCTGACGCTGACCAGACAAAATCAGCCCAGCCGCTTGTTAACTCGAGTGGAAACACGTTTATTTGCGGTGCTTTTCCACCTAGGGCTAGCTAGATATCGCACGTTCCTATGGGCCCAAGTTTTAACAATTGAATGCTAATTGTTTAGCGCGCTTTGACTGCGTCAGCATATTTCTTAATCGCTTACAGAAATTTACAAAGCTTTACTTAAATGTTCAATATCTTAATTTAACATGCGAGCAAATATTGTTAAGTAAATACAAAGTGTTTCCCGAGTTTACAGAAAAGTCTATTCAAATTGCTTGTAAATTTGAACTTAAGATCATAGAGTCTGAGATCATGTGAATCGTTAAAAGTCCTGATAAACTTATAAAACTAAACTTATAAAAATAATTTTGCAAAATGTAACATTAAATAAACTAAATTTAAAGTAAATAATGAAATGAAAATATATATTAACACATTCAACATGAGATAAATTCAAAATAATTTTTCTTTTTACCCACCTTATAACTCATAACGTCTTTTATATGTTGATGAACGGTAAAACGTAAAACAAATTACAAAACTAAAAAAAAATAACGCAGACAAAACTGAAGAACAAACAAATGAAAATAAGAACAGGCAAAAACAGTTAGCAAAATATGGATGATTTTCAGCTTATGCAACAATCTGCAGGCAAACCACAAAAAAAAAAGGAAGAAGAAAAAAAAACGACGACCCTGGAAGGCAGCAGGAGCCAGCGCAAGGCGGCAAAGCAGCAAGTGGGCCGACCGCATTGGCTGCAAAAGCCACTGGAAGTGCGGAGAGCATGAGCATACATGGGAAATTGGAAATGGCAGCAGAACTGGAATACAAACTGCAGCCAGCAGCAGCAGCAGCAGCAGCAGTGCCAGCTAGCAGAAGGATATGAGCTCTGCATAGACAAGAGCAAAAGAGTAAGAGATAGTGAGCAAGAGAGAGTCGTGCGTTTGCGAGTGTGTAGTTGTGTAGTTGTGAGTGCAGAGAGGCGCGTGATTTTCGAAATTGAGTGCAATTGCCAGCAGTTCGAAAATGAGCGCCACAATTGCTCAGAGCACAGAGCACACTATGTAAGAGCTATGCGAAACGTAATGAAAAAGGCAACATAGTTAGTGTTTTTTTTTTTTTCTATTGCTTTTTAGTCCAAGATGCTTTCTGACTGCCCACACCGTACAAAAGCGCATAGAATTATGAAATAACCAACGGCGGGTGGTCGTTATATACATATATATATATATATGTGTATATATATAGGGGCAAACAGGCATCCCATTATGGTATTTTTGGGGTGGCCAGGAAATTGCTACTATTCCAAAATGAAATCGCCGCAATTGAATGCAAACGATTTCATTGCCACACACAGTTGGACAAAGTGACGTACAGTGGGACAGGTATGTACATACATATATAAAATGTACATGAAAATGACATATGCACACATGCATATATGTAAATATGTATGAATGTGTTAATTTTGTATATGGCAAATTCATATGTGTGCCAAATCAAATGGCAATTGTGAATACATCAGTTGGAAAAAGCAGCACACACTCTCTCACACACACACACACACATCTACTCTAAATACACTCTCACAAATTATTGTTTATTGCAATTATAATGCTCATGTAATTCTGCAAAGCACTTCAGCTAGCATATACATACACACGTGTATATTTTAATATATATATGTATTTGTATTTGTATTTGTATATGTGTGTATATCACATACGTATCCATTACGGCTGGCTTGAAGTTTTGGAAAATCGATTTTGTACAAGGACGTTGTCGTTGGCTTTTCTCTTTTCTTCTTTCTTGCTGTTCTCTTTTCTTCAGTTTTTTTTTTTTCTTGTAGTGTAGTATGTAGTATGTTTCTAGGGTCTTCCACTGCAGTCTTAAGAACAACAACAACAGCAACGACAACGACAACAATAATAATAAAAATTAAAGAGTTCTTGTTAAATGTTGGATGTGTCTACCTTTTACACGGCGAGGGCTATTACACAATATCTTTCCGTTGCGGGGGTATTTCACAGAAAACTACCCCGTTTCAAACTAATTTTTGCACTTCAAATGCTGCTTCTTAGACGAAACAACAATAACAAATCACACACGTTTTTTTTTGTTAACACTCGTTAAGCTGTGAACAGCTTAAGAGTTTGGGGTTTTTCTTTTTTTGTAATTCTATATGTATTCGTATCCTGTGTGCTTCTTCTTTGGCTTTATCGATGCACAGTTATTGTGTAAGCAGCAGCACACCAGCGCTACGAAGGCGGCGGGCAGAGCGGAGAGCTGTAGAGCTGTGTACTTGTACTGGCGCACACTGGTTGTACCACCCGACACACAGAGAGACGAGAGCTCAGTGTAGCTACTACAGTTAGACCGACCTTCCTAGTTCGGTAACAACGCTCGACTGAAAATTCTCATGCATGCCGCGAGTGAATAAGCTTTCGTTTAGCGCAATTCTTATTCTAACGCGGCATCGAATTCGAATATGTCGCTCGGAGCTTTCGTCTGCCGATGTTTCGCTCCTCTGCCGTGTACATTCGGCTGCATGCGTACATATGGACTGTGAGTGTGTGTGTATGTGTGTGCGTGTGTGTATTAGAGAAGCTTTCGGAGCTCTCCCACAACGCAACGCAACGCGCGAATGTATGGCAGTGTGACAAGTGAGGCAGGCAATGTGCACAGTGGTGCGAGCACTTCGAAACTGGAGCAGCACTTAGATAACCGAAAAGACAGACAGAGCAAGAGCAAGAGAGAGGCAGAGAGAGAGAGAGAGAGAGAGAGAGACAGTGAGCTGGAGAGAGGTAACTGCTGCGCAGGAATGTGTGTCAGTCAGGCGATTTTCGAAACAGTTCGAATTTGCATGAATTGTATAAGCAGGCTATATGAATAAAAAAAAAAATAGGCACAAAGGACACAGCTATATTTTGAGTTTTCGGCATTTACTCCTCACATTTATCATGTCCTCAACTTTTAATCGTTTATCGAGCGCCGCCAGCGATGACGTCACTGATGTTAATTATACAGTTACACACAGTATGTCAGGCACAGCCAAGCGTAATAGAAATGTCAGCAGCTACTGCTGCTTCTTCTTTAGTCTATACGCAGGGTTGTGGGGTTGTTTCGAGCGAGGACATCTTATGCTTGGCAACTTTTGCTATTTTGGGTGCTTCAGCTCGATTACGAATGCGAGTAAGTCTAATTACACTAAATGTCAGCAGCAGCAGCAGCAGCAGTAGCAGCACACACACAGACAAACACACACACACACATTGGTTTAAGTAACACAAAACCCTAACAGAAAATCAATAGAGATATCGCAGCGAAAAAAGCGAAATACTGGCTAACAGGGTTTCAAGCTACAGTAAAAGCAGCTTAGCTGAAATTAAACCAAGCAAAGGCTCTTGATGATGAATTACAGATTTGTGGCTTGTGGAACGTGGATAGCATCTAGATAAGCTCGAGAATGGCCTACAAATGTTATAGAGAGCTTTCCCATACAGTGCTCACTCGTTAATTGAAAACGTTTGAGTTTTCGCATGCATTTGAAGGAAATATATATATATTACAGAATATCGCAGATTCTTATTATTTATGGAAGATTATTTAGATATTGCTATTATATTTTTGTTGTCCACTTTATATTTCTATTATATTCTATACCAGACAGTAAATTTCTTTCATCTTTATCTAGCATTTTTATGTTTTACTGTAACTCAAAACTTTTTATTTTCACTTTGTATTAAGTTTACCAACTTTTAGCCCATTTTGCAGCTGCATATATTCTGTAACTTTCCTTATTATATAATATTTGTGCTGTCCCACTTGTCCAAGCTTCACTGTAAGTCACTTAAAAGGCCAAGCAAATAAACAAACAATAGACGCATGGACTTTAAGTGGCCGTCGCTGCCGGCGCTTCAGGCCAAATGGACTATGCTATAGAGAGGGAATGAGACAGAGAGAGAGAGAGAGAGAGAGAGAGAGGGAATACATGAGGAGCCTTTTCTGTGTCCTCTATAGTAAAATAAAACTTATGTAAGTACACAACACACACACACACACACACACACACACACACACACACACACACTAAGTGCTTTGCGTGTGCTGGTAAAAACTTTGACACGATATATGCAGCTGTGACCCCAAAACGAGCGCCGCCATTCGAACCCCCCCCCTAGCCGACCGATAGAAAGTAACTCGTGAAAACAGTTGCTTATGTAAATAGTCGATAGTTGGCAATAATGTCCGAGGTTCAGCTGACAAATGGTCAAATGACAAGGCGACTCGAGCACTTCAACAAGGTATTACCACGTTCAGCACTTTGACGTCAGCAATTCTATATAGATTAAAATTGTCTAGCGATATGCGGCTATATCTACGAATACCAATTATACTATGTATCGCATATCTTGAATCATTCATCATATTGCAAACGAATTACACGCACACACACACTGTTGTTGTCAGGCGTGCCTGCCTACAGAATAGATATACATATACACAGATATAACGGCTACAGAACTATGTATATATGTATGTAGAAACTGAGTCAACTTAAGGGTTGGCACTAGCAGTCACGCCTGCTGCACGTGTCTCACGAGACGGCACCTTAAGCATGTGGCGAATGATCTAGTTTCGAGGGAACTACTTCAACAAGCCCTGAGGCCTATCAGGATTCGAGCCACCTCGACAAAAAAAGGAGGTGTACCATTCAGCAGTTCTATTAACAAGTTGGATTTCTAGAAAATTAAACTATTTCTGAATTCTGCCTATAGATACCCTATATAGATAATGCAGAGTAGGAATCAGATTGAATTTGTATATTATTATATCTTATAAAAGGGTTTTTATTTCAACTTTAACTGTTTCTATTCTACTCCCTAATATTTCATTGAATTTAGTATTTCATGATAATATTTAGTTGAAAAACAATATTATTATCTTAGAATTATATACATATATTTTTGTCTATTATTTTCTTCTTTTTTCTACTCCTACCCTATGCCTCTGCCTGTTACAGGGTATCAACGTAGACAGCTCTTGCCATATAAATATTTGGAAAATCAATAAGCCAAAGATATCCAAATGTTGTTAAACATCAAGCATACATATCTATATATATATACATAGATATTCTCCGTCTGGTATTTTGTATTAAATATTCAATTATGACTTTTAAGCTATGCAAATAGTTTGCTACACAATGGCTACATTGTTGTAAAGACCTCTTTGATGATATAACCAATTCATATGCTTTGAATTCCATTTAGAGTAGTTCGATTTATATTTTTGTTACTTTTTTTCACTTATTTTCTGTTGGCTGCATTCGCACATTACGTATACGCCGCGTTTGCCGTGTGAAAAACGTGCAATTCACATTGACGGAACGTAGCTAAAACTAAACGAGCTACGTTAATTACTACAACAACAATTGGAACAATTCTATTGAGGGGAAGCTGCCATTACAGAGCCTGAGCGGCTCTGTGTGAATTGTTTTGTTACAAATGTTTGAAGATCTGTAAAAATGTAAACGTAATAAAGTTACATTCTACTTTAACGGAATACATAAACAGTTTTGTTATTTGCCAACGATAAGCTCGAATTGAGTTAGTACCATATGAGATATACGTTTATGAACGTTAGATAGAGAGCTGTGGAAGGGCGATGGGAAGATGGGCGTAAGCCTGAAATGAGCATTTTTTCTGATTTTCATTAGAGATCAAAGATATGAGGGAAACTAGTTTTAAGAGAGGGAGATACCACATAGTCAGTGTGTACAGTTAGAGATCTGGGCAGAAAGGAATAATTATTATCAGTTATGATACTGATGCGACTAAAATTTAGTTCGGTATAACTAAGGGACTTTCAGTAGATGAACTCTGACCTTGACCCTGCTGCGATAATTTAAGAACTTATAAGACACCAAGACTGATCTTTAGCAAGTCGGAGATAGATAAATAATATGGAACAATGCTGAGGCATAGATACTACACTAGCCTTATGGGCTAAAGCTATGCATGGATATAAGTACCCAGACTAAGAAGAATACAATTTAACACTAAACTGCACATATAATAATATTTTAGAAATATTCCTATTATCTATGAGCCGCTTGATCAAAAAATTTGAGAAAACTAAAAATGATATCAAACTGAGAAACATAAGATGAGCTTTTGCTTATGACCCTTTCATAATATATATATTTGTATATAGCAATGTCAATACATATATGGATATAGATGTATATAATACTTATCATGCACTTAGATTCTTATGGCAATTGCATAAGCGCCTGGGCGGTATATTTTGTTTAATTGTGTTCATGACCATGGCAAATGACAGCGACACAAATCACAGACAGCACAGTGCAGCATAATCAACATCAAATTGTTTGGATACACATACACATACATATATATATATATATAGATATCCATGCATGTATGTATGTATATGATGCGAATGAACTATGGCGCTCGGACTTGGTATTTTGTACTTGAGCACTGATTAAAATGTGTTTTTGCCATCGCACAGCTGGATAGATGGTCTATGATGCCACTGGATGTAGCATCCACACATACACACACACACATACATACACATATATATTGTAGATCGTCTAGTCTAGTTGTTCGTAGGCGTTATGACAATAGATTTACGAGTGTAGCTCGCTCGCTTAATTTGCGCTATTCAGCATGGAGACCTCCAGTTAAAGAAACGAAAACCTTAAGACAGTCGACTGAATGAAATGCCCCCGGAAAAAACCAATTGGCCAGAGTCGTCGGCTTAATATATATATATGTATATATATAAGTATGTATATAAAGATCCAGTCAGAGGCAATGGAAAACGTGTGCCATAGACAGACAGGCTGCTCGCCTGGATAGTTTCTCGCTGCTGTTGTCTTCTTGGTGGGCGGCAGATTTTCGTACATCGCTGCCTTTTGAGTGGCGCAATAAATTTTAATCAAAATTAAAATATGTGTGCATATATTTCTATATACACACACACACACACCAGTAACTAAACAAAGAGCCAAGTGGCACACACACACACACTCAAATGGATAGCCTATATAGTAATATGCACTCAGCGCGTGTGTGCTCACTTCTTCTTCTTCATCTTCATCTACACATCCATTGTGATTGGATGGGAAATTTTTTAGATCTGACTTGGAAACAAATTTCTCGGTCTTTCTACTCGTTATGAATGAAAAAAAAAAAAAGAGTTTATCCATATAAGTATATAAGGAAATAAGGCATATAGTAGAAGTAGTTCAGAAGGATATTGCAAGGATATTAAGATGAGTTTGTATTCCATTTTTAGGCATTTACTACACTCAAGAGTATTATGTGGACAGTATATTTTGTACATTTACATATCAATACAATCACTCTCTCTTTAGCTTGTTTAATCTATCTATAATTGATATATTATTATAATAAATCTCTCTTAAACTTGTATTATATCTCTATTTCTCATCTTTCTGTCTCTGCCTCTCTCTCTTTCTGTCTTCTCTTCCCTCTGAGCTGCTATTGAGCTGAAACACCAGCCAGATATTTTAGATATACTATAGAATTGGCATTGGTTTTAATGGAGATTTGCCTTGTTGCTAGTTGGTCGAAAATCCCATTTAGAGAGCACTTTAAATATCTGCTGATAAGTCATATTTGTTTATCATAAAGCACGTTTAATTAAGCTTATAGGTAGCACTGCTAACCATGATAGCCAGTAATTTCCAGAGTATTTGTGTGACCCACACACGCAGAGATAACAACTGAGATAGACTATTCCGACAAACAAAATAAAGTTGAATACAATTTTTGATATAGCTTTCCCTACGTTGGAAACCAACTGGAAGTTTCCACTTGATTGAAATACCTCTTTAGTATTTCTATTCTATAGACAAGTATTACAGATAGACTATCTTATAGGTATACTACGTCTACAACTAAATTAGAGCAATTAACTGTTTCGCCTGATGGTCATGTGTGGGTTAACCTATTTAAGCAGACCAAGCAAGCGACAGTCAAAGCCAAAGTCGACAAATGCTGACACATTCTAATTGAAACTCACACACTCACACACATTGGCAGACATCTCTAGGATTGTAAATGGTGGGAAAATGGAATTAAAAACGCATTAAGAGACCGCACAAATTGAAAGACAACCTTGTCCATATCCTGTCGAGTTTTTGTGGCCTGGAAACCGAATCACGTTTCCATAGTTAAAATTATTGCCAGATTTATATAGATAGAGCTTATCTATTGATGACGCAACTACTGTGAACCAAGTGCGCAAACCAGTTACACTCAAGTGACTCCGCCACACATTTGACTATTGCGGACGGCGTCTTATCGCTGATTCCGATTCGATTGTTTAATAACAAAAATAATTTAACAGCAATCAAAACAGTTACTTACGTTCTGACTTATCGTGAAGAGATTGTCAAACATGATAAATATTATTTATAATGCACTGCGTATGCGTAAATATGAGATACTGAGCTGGCAAAAGTCGTGATTTATTTATTGAGTAACAATAATACCGGGGAACAATACATTTTTGGAAGATTATTTTGGCAAATAGATCGTTAGTGTGTAATATAATATCTTTACGTATTATTTATTCAGTCTCTGTCTTTGTCTTTCCTTACTTTAACTCTCTCTCTCGCTCTCGCTCTCTTTTGACTCGTCTCTCTGTGTTTATTTTCGATCTTTCTCTAATATTTCTTTAGTATTGTATATCAGTTCTTCCTCTCTCTCTCTCTCTCTCTCTCTCTCTCTCTCTCTTTCTTTCCTCTCTCTCTTTGTTTACCTTTCTCTGCTATATCTGCTTTAATTCTCAGAGTGTCTTCCAAGCTTCCCTTCCTTCTCTCTCCTTGTCCTGTTTCTCTATAATCCTTCCTCCCTTCTGTCCCCTTCGACTCTCATAGTTCTTCTTTGTAACTCTACTCTTTCTCATTTTCACTATATCATTAATCCTTTCGTAAGCAATAATTTGTTTAATTTCGTAATATAAATAATTGCCATCATTCTCATCATTTTCAGAATTATTCCATAATCTTCGTCTTCTTCTTCCCCACTTTTTTTGTGATTTGTTTGGAAGGAAATATGATGAGTGGAAGAGATCGACGTCAGCAGCTACTCGCATTGAATTGTATTTAAATTATAACAAATTGCGGCCAGGCACATCTTTTGTGCTTGTATCTGTATCTGTATCTGTATCTCAATCTGTGTATGTGCATATGTATCTGCGAGTGTAAACATTCTATCTGTGTGTTTAGCAAGTGTCACAATTTGTACGCTATGTGTGTGTGTGTGTGTCACTAAATTAAATAAAAGTTTAATATGACAATTTATGTAGCAGCTGCAAAGATGCCAAGTGCGACAAACTGTGGCACAGAAGGCGACTTATGCACAATTGAGATACATTCATGCCCAACGACTTTCCGAGCTGTCTTGCATCAACTGCCTTGTCAATTGTTCGCATTATCAATGCGAGATATGTGTGCATACAAACATATAGATTTCTATACAATACTAAAGTGGGCATTATCAAGTTTTTACATTCAACACTTCTTAGACAAGGCCAACAGGCAAATGTGTGCGTGTATGTGTGCCATAACATCTGTGTGCTCATGCCAACAATATTTATATTTGCCATGGTTCTCCTTATACCCTATACACATGAAAGTTGACAATTCTTTTCACCTTTGCATTTGCTTTATTATTCCATGCTAAGACTCTTTATGAATATATCTTCGTCATCATATATCGTATATATATCGTTTACTTTGACTATAGCATATTTCCATGTAGGGTATCTGTTAGTCGACCACATTGAACTTGTTAGATTATACCCCTATTCATTTACTCTCCTTTATAAATGATCCTCACTTTCCTACATACAGCCAGAACATTAACTAGCAGAGTATCTGTTATTCGTTCACTCTCTACAGAATCACAATCGAATCTATTTCGACTCTCAGCAACAGACATAAAAATCGGATTTGGCCCAAACGTCTGCACTTTATCCATAAATATTTAAAAAGTTCCGCTATGGGCAAAAAGTTTATTTGTTATTAGTTCTCTTCACCCGCCCCCCTCCATTTTCTCTCTTGTCATTTGCGAATTCCTTTGCTGTAAATCTCATCTTGAGTGATTGACTCCCCCACAAGCAATGCTCACAAATTGCGGTAATTGTTCTCGTCTGATGCCATCAACAATGCGTGTCTATCAACTGAAACTGTGTGTGTGTATGCAAGTGTGTGTGTGTGTAAGTTCGAGTTTAGTTGCGAACTACAGTGAACAGCAAGTAGCTTGCTTGAACCGGTAAGAAATTAAAATTTTAGCAGCAGCTCTGCAAAGTATGCAAGAATTCATCCAATTTAACTCGTAATTATTTAAAGTGTATCGATAGATACAGGGGATATATCTAAGCATATCTGAGCATATAAATCTCTCTCTTTTTGGCTTACTCTAAGCAGCAATCAATGTCAGTTGTCGGTGATAAGGATTAACGCTATGTATAACATATCATAATATCATATTAAGTTCGATTTTAAGAGCAAGCTTATCTTATAGAAGTGGATGTCTATCTAAAATTTATTCTTTATATACATATATATCTGCTATTTATCAAGTATATATACTCGGAAAATGATCAACCTAACTTTATCCATATAAAACTTATCTTTTAAATTCAACAATTTCAACTTTTAAAATCAGTCGAATTGTTGACTCTATTATCAGACAGTGAAATTTCATCTGGCTGGATACACATTTAGTATATAATACAGAATGTCTGGTCAAGAGAGATACGTCTGCTTTTAAGTGATAAGATAAGTTGATCATATTTGCACTTTACTTCACTGGTAGCGCTCTCTACATAAGACTACAAATGAGTAATATTTGACTTAATTTTTAGAGAAAGTTATTCTCATAGACTAGATTTATATTGATCACCATTAAGGTAATCTACGCTTCGCTAGATCCAATTCTTGTATTAAAAGTTTAATTTGAGATCCATGCACATCCTCAACAGATCTTGTAGCTTATATAGTATTATTTACTCTTATATTATATATATGTTATATTATATCTCATATTTAAAGACTTAGTTCTTTCCTCTCCTTATAGATCTCGACTTTCAACCTCATATGACCTTTAGCTCGAACAGAGTTCAATTTCAAGTAAACCCTAATAAAAGACAACCTTTACATATCTTGCTATATCTATACATATGTCACATAATTGCTCAGATACTTGACCCAGTCACACACACACACACACACAGAGACCATATTTGAGCTCTTGCTCTTCTTCTTGCCGATAACCGATGGGCAAACATGACAAAGCGTTTCAAGAATTTGTCAAAGACCCTCCCTGTCCGCCCCTCTGCAGGCAGGGTCGTCACACCGACCTTTCGCTTGAGCCGCCACCGTCTCGAGGTGCGCCTCATCGATTCGCACTGGATGAGACACTGTGCAGGCGAAGAGTGAAAAACGAGCTTATCTACAGGTGTCGAAATCGTGCTGATAACACGAGAACGTGATGCCAGCTGAGATAATTGTATGTGTACTCTACTTTAGTTTAACAAGTCCGTTATGCAATTGCATACAAGTGGAAATCATGTGGCACATGCATCGCACAGCTAGCACATGAATTAACAGCGGCAGCTGCAAGTCCTTGTGCACAGGTGCTCGAGCACCTGAGGTGCAATCGATTGGCAAGGCAACAAGCAGTCAACATCTAATGAATAGTTTGCAGATGTATGCAAAGCAGGTCACTGCAGGGTTTGACAGACTACCGAAACACTCTCTAAACGAAGAAGATATTACGATAAGCAAACATAGCTAACATATTCTTAGAGTGAGAAGAGAAATTGTTTATCGATACTTATCGAATTTTTCCAAGTGTGAGTTTTATTATATTTTAAACGTGAAACATTGTCGATATTTATTCTAAGAAATATTTACCATAACTATGCTAACGTTTCATAGAGTCATACTGAATTATATTCATCAATAATAGTAATACTATTTATAACAATAATAATCGACTTATAATATCAAATGACTTTTGTTCATTTCAATTAAGTAAGCCTTAACATATCTATAGGGTATTACGAGAGTCTCTAATCAGCGGCTCAGCTGCTCATCTGTGCTCGAGTTCAACTAGAGATCGTTGCGGCATATTTGTTATTACTATTTATATGTCTTTATATAGACAATTGATTAGATTTTTATTGGCGTTTATAATTGAATTAAAGTGCCGTTATTAATTTGTTGACACACTTTGATTGTGGCACCGGCTAAAACAAGACACGGCACTGGTAAAGCCGATGCAACAAATTATTTTTCCAGTATTTTCCAGTTGCATTTCATTTTCTACTATCGCTGTACACTAAACGACCAAGCCAGCCAAGAGAGAGACGAAAACAACAACAACAACAACAACATAAGCAGCTAATCAGTATTTCGATAGAGTCTAGACCAGCCCCCCACGTGCAATTAGTACTTAGTTCATAAGTATTCATATAAAACTCTAGTAAGACTCAAGTCAATAATGCATTAGGTCAACAACATTTGATTCAAATTTACTTAGCAGTAGAATTATAAATGAATTTTTCGATAGGGTTTTCGATTACTGTAGATTATGTAGATCAAGATATGTTTTTACGGAGTATTATAACGATAAATTACTCTTTCTCTGTTACTATCAGTTACACCCTGTTTTCGTCAACTCTGGACTGAATCTGGTTAGAGTTGAGCAACGACAAATTTTCATTTTCTGACTCATAGAGCACAGCTCATTTGATAATTGTATTTATAGGGAGTGTACCACATATTAGTAATTAGCATACCACTTACTGCTCTGCGGTCTATACACTCCAATACTTATGACGCACGAAGACCATATTCGCATATATAATCGGCAATAAAAGCAAAAGTCGAGACAATTTAGCCAATTATTAAGTGACTTTATTTGCCTATACTTTCCGTCTGGCTGTATATTAGAGTCTATCATCACATATTACACATGGTTAGTCCTATAACACGCCCATGTTATCTAGAATATTCGTAGCAGCAGCAGAGCAAGGGGATGCCGTGTATATCCTAGTCGAGCCCTGCCCACAATATCAATTGCTCCTATTCTATATATTCAAAGCTCTAGGGAACAGCTCTGTATATAAAACAGCAGCCAAATTATCTGATTATAGTTTTAGTCTTGATTTTTGGTGCCTCTCTCTCTCTCTCTCTCTCTTTCTCTCATCTAAATTGATTCAAATTGAAAGCGCATGACTCAGCATGCGAAACAGTAGTCCGGGGGGGCTGTTAGGCAGGGGGCGTGGCTGAATTATGCCATGCCATGCGGCAGCTAAATTATGTTTCGACTTGCAAATGCGACCGATGTGCGTGAAAAAAACATAAATTACAGTAGACACTCGCAAATTGGAACAAATTGTTGAACAAAGTTTTAATTTTTTTATGTATACAGATTGAGGAAGATTGATACTAATAATCGATGGAAAAATACATTGACTGGAAGCAGATAAACAGTCTACAAAAACTAGAATAATACTTAGTTACTATCTAAAACTGTCAACAAATCGAAATTCATAATGAATATAGGGAAAATCTTAATCAATTCCTAGGAAAAACATTTTGGTATCTAGGTATATACAAAGGACACAACTTAAGGCCATTAAATCAAGGTTTGCCCCGTAATTAAGTCATCGGACCAGAGGCAACTTTTTGATATGATTATCAAAAGAGAAGGGAACAGAAGAGATGTGGAGAAGGAAACTGAAGACAAGTAGGAACAAAATACATTTGCGTATAATTAGCAGGGCATGACGCGCCCCAATGACACCGATTCCGGAAAAAAATGATAAAAAGCTTCACAGAAAAAAGTACTCAACAAGCAAAAGAGGAGCGAGGGGCGAAGAAGAAGTAGATAAAGAGAGAAAGAGGGTTGTTTCGTTTGGGTGTCTCTTTGGACTCGGACTGGGTCTGAGATTCCAATGGTAGGAGTGTTGGGCACGGAGGCGTGGCAGTATGTCGATTGCATGCCAGCAGTGGACAGAGAGAACAGCCCTCAGCTCGCTGGAAATGTACCGGTTATGTAAGCCATAATACGAGACAAAAAGCAACAAAACAACAACAGCAACAACAAAAAACTTTTCCAATCTGGAAAGCAGAAAGCTTTCATTTCTAGGCAACGCCAGAGAGCCAGAGCAGGCGCACTAGAGCAGGCCTACTGGAAAGAGCAGCTGAGCTTTGCGCATGAACCGAGCGAAGAACCAACAACAACAAGAAAATGTGCGCGTAAGCGAAAGTGGCGGCCAGGTGAATGCGAAGAGTGCGCTACATATGAAGCGATTCAAACTAAGCCGATCAAACACGAGCCCTCAATCCGAATGCCAGCGAGCACCACACCTGAGCTGGCACGGAGAGAGCAGCGAAGAGAGTGCACGGCAAAGAGCGAGAGAGCGAGAGCGTACCGAGCAAAAGAGAGCTCATGAAAAGAACATTAAAAAAACCAGCTCGCTGCAAAGGCACACTGGGCCAACTTCATATTATTGATCATGCTAACAACAAGAACAATAACAACAACAGCGACATTAAGCTAGGCCAGCTAAACCATCCAATAGGATTAGATGGAAAACGCTGCAACGTCTCCACCCAATTTACACTTAACCTGCAGACTAACAGAAAAACAACAACCATAAACAAATTAATAAGCCTGGCGTCGCCTAAGGGCGTCGGCTTGCAGCGTACACTACCAACAAAACCAATAACACACTGACACACACACACACACTCACACATACAAGAGTTTCGATTTTTCCATTAAAAAAAAACGCCCGCTCAGCACTGTTGTTGTTGTTGCTCTACCGTCAAACACACACCTCGAAAAATTCGAACACAGTTTTAGTCACATTTCAACTGGACTTTTGCACTTTTTTGTACACACACTTATCATAAGACATGTTAACAATTGTTTGCACTATTTTTTAACCTTAATTAACTTAGTTTTATTATAAAGTTTTAGTTTATTTATTGCGCTCAGCTCACCTCGTAATCCGACCTTAACGCCATGTTTTATCGATATAAAGTTTTCTATCGATTGCTGAATGTTAATTGCTGCTGTGTTAACAGAGATGTGTTATTCAGGCAGCTGAAATGCGCTCCTAACAGACGTCAAATTTGCGTTAACAGAAATCGAGAACAAAACATGCATTTGCTATATTGCTTATTAAATAAATTTCATATCTCATAGAATAATAAAGTTTCAGTGTTATGCGCTTGGTAAATTTGCATTAAAATTTTTAGAGCAGTATTTTAGGCTGCATTCGTAACAGCTACAGTTAACAGTTGCAAGTGCTGCCAGAGTGTTAAAACGAAATAATGTCTTACAGTGATATAAAAGTTCTTCACACTGTAAACGCTAAGAGCAAAAGCCTTAACCGTTTGCTGTTAAGTAATTTAAATACTTTTGAAATTAAACCGTACTTTGTTTATTTGATTTCTAATAATTATGACACAAGTCCAGCGAATACTCATAGCCCAAAAATGTTGCCGCATTGAAGGGTATCGCACGCGCCAACAGCATCCAACTACCACGAAAAATACTCCGCCACCCGTACGCCCTGTAGTTGACCTGCACACAATGCATTATGCCTCGAAATTTATGATTCTCATCCGCTTGCATTATGGTTTTGACCACATCGAAGGGTATCACGCACACCCACGACAGCACGCCCGCCCAGGCGCCGGCAAATGTTGTAATCAGCAAATTCATATTAATTGCATTCGATGGCTTTCGATGTTTGCGCACAAAATCCGAATTTTCCATGTAGTGCGACGCGTGGCGATAGACCAGCATATAGATGCCATAAGGCAGCACATCTCTACGAACCCGAAATATATATATATATAGATTCAGTTGAGACTTGAGTTAAGGCCACTCACCGGCACATCATGGGCAGGAGTCCGCGATATAAACCCGAGATGCCGTCGTTCTTCACTATGCGCTTGAAGGTGCCAAAGGCTGTTCTACGCTGGCCATAGAGGTAGTCGTTATAGTCTGAAGTCCAAGCATTGCCAGAGTAAACACTGTAGACATGAAACCCTCAATTCTCATTCTACTTACAGCAATGCGTCTGGAGTCGCACCTTGATCAGCTCCATGGGACACGCGATGAACGACTGCACGAACCCAGCCACCGATCCGGCCATGAACATGTTGTGATACTCGAGCTGCTCCCGCTGGTAGTCACTGTGGCAGACGCGCCGCAGCTGCCTCAAATGGTTGCCATAGATGCCGAACAGAATCGAGTTGATGGCGCCCGTCGACATCAGCGGGAAGAGCATGCCCCTGTAGTAACCGTTGATCTTTAAAGCGTTGTCAACTGTTTCCTACCCGAGGACCAATCGCTTACCCCATTGTTGCGCTTGTAGATCTGATGGATGGCCGTCACGACGGACGTGTTCGAAGCCTGTTGCCATGTCTTGATCGTGTCCAACGGATGGGCCACCAGCACGCCGCAAGCACCTGTTTTTGTTTTTGTTGTTGCCATAATTCAAATATAGTCAACAATAATTTTAATTAAAGATAATACGAGAAATTGTAATTACAGGGCGAACTGCCAAGAATTTCAATTGTCTTTCGCAGACTAGTTCTATCTCTTACTGCTGTTGCTATCTCTGTCTCTTCACTTCACTTTCACTTACTCGTTCTCTATAGCTCTTTTCTCTTTCTTCCTCTATCTCTCTCTTTCTGGCATTATCTATCTCCTTCCCTCCGCTCTCCATCACTACTGTTAAAAATACGCCCCGGATCAGGGGCGCCACACACGTGAACTTGACCGTGACGTCGCTGTTGGCAGCCACAGTGAAAGCTCACTATAACGAACACATGTAAAACTTGGCCTAGTCCAAGGAAAACTAATTAGAACAGCATCAATTAGCCATAACTCGTCCAATTAGCGTCAAAGCAGCAATTCGCTAACTTGGTATTCACTGTAGCTGTCAGAGCCGCCAACAAGTGTCTTCGCGCGAATGACGCAATGTTCGCGCCACATTTGAGACATGAAACCCTAAGCTGAAAGAATCTATGAAACTTACCACCAACACAGCCGGCCACAAAATCACAATAGTTCTCCCACTTCATAGTTCCTCACGTTTTCTAAATGCAGTTGCGCCTTTGGATTATCAATTCCTTTTATTGATTTTTTAATATTTGTTGCGATGTTTTTGTCAACTGCATTTGGCAGCGCGAGCTTTGCGACTGCAATCCAATCGGAGCGCTGTGTTGCAGCATATCTAAAAGCTTGGCGGTGCGGCGAGCTTTGCTGCTGTCAAAGGCTCGTTGCTATAAGAGCAGTTGCAAGTTGAATTTGTTATGTTAAGTGATCTCTCTCACTCTGGCACGCTGGGAAGCCAAGTGAACTGCTTGTTTGATATCTTGCAGATCACTGTTAAGTTACAGCCAACATACTCTCAAGCTCTGCCTGCTACAAATGAAAAATCCACGGGCCATGTATATATACATACTAAATGTCATTGTTTATTGTTGTTGTTGATTGATCTATTTGCCTCTCTGTTGCTCGTGCAGTCGTTAGCAACTGCTTAGATTACTGCTTTACCTACTTGCTGAAAGCAACCAACTAAACATTTATTTTATACATATACATATTCATATATATATATAATTTTTATATATATTCATTTTCATTTATTTTCTCATAATTTCTTTGTATTTTTCACTTTTTTTTTGTTCTTTTGGTTTAAATGTATATATTTTCTTTTTATACTCAGCATAAGATTTTAGTTCTTTTTGTTTTTTTTTTTTTCTTTATGTTCTGGGGCGAAAAATAATAAATAGAAAAATTTGAAAAACCTAGAACAATACGAACCAAGAAAATTCCACAGATAGGTTATATGATGTCTTTACAAGTCTAGAACATAAGAAAATATTTCACATTTTATAATTTATGCAATATGTTTTAATATTTGTTAAAGCGACTTATATCATTTTTTTTTTTTACTTTATGATGCGACTTTATTTTTATTTTTATATTTTTTTAGTACAATATTTTTTATTTTTATTTCTTTGTTTCTAAAAGTACTTAACGAGTTTTGCTTAGACTTTTAGCTGGCTAATCTTCTTTTTTTTTCTTTTTCTTTTTTTAACATGCTTTTGTTTTTATTTTTATAACTCTGCTTCTTTATATTATTTATTTTTATACATATAAATACATACAAACTATATTTAATGGTTTCAAGTTTAAGAAAGCAGGCTAAAAACATTAACTCAGAGTGCAACAGAAAAAATTAAAAAAAAAATCACAAATTAAAAAAAAAATACAGAACAACTCCTTATATAGATATACATATATGTACGCATATATATATGTGTTCTCATTAATCAGGCATTTTTAACATATCTTCTGTGTTTTTTTTTTTTACAATTCTATATTTAATATATATTTTTAATATTTTAATTTATTTTTTGTTTTTTTTTTTTTTTTGCATTTTCACTTGGTTTTTCTATGTGAATTTTTAACATTAACTAAGAGAGTTTTATGCGGCTGCTGCTAGACAGGATATAGTAGGGGGCGTGGCATGTGGCATGTGGCTAGAGCATTTTACTTGATTTTATACTCATTCAGGAAAGTGAAGTGAGTATATTTTTGTTTTTCTTCTTTGCTAAACTTTGATTTGTATAGTTAGTTATGCAACTTCTTTTTTTTTCTTTAATATTTTAATTTTAATAGATACCTTTTTTTTTTAGTTTTTACTTTATTGCTTTGCTAGAGCTGCATGGGAAAATTACTCTGCCATTTGCACATAGAGTTAGTTTCCTAACTGATGCAACTTGTGACATGCCAGCAAATGAGTTTTCTTCTTCTTCATCTTATCCACTTCTACTTTGAGTCTATTGCTTTTGAAACGTTTTAGTTTTTAGTTAATTTACTCTCTTTGTCTCTCTCTCTAATATAAAGATGCAAAACTTTCCTTTAGATTCATTTATACATATTTATATATGTATATATTATGTGTTTAATTTTCGTTTTTGCATATTTACTTTATAAGATTTTTAAATAATATTTTCATTTGTTTTTTGTTTTCTTTTTTTTTTTTTGTAACTCTTCATATGTTTGCATATCATATTTGACGTTTCACAGACACAATTTTATTCAACATATATACGGCTGCACTCAAAAAAATAATCAACCCAACATCTACGTCTAAATTAATAACAATTTATATTCAACTCAATCTTCGTTTCACATTGTTTTCTAAATATTGAGCCCATCATCAATTCGTTTCGCTCAACATTGGTGTATTATTTTTATGACCGCAGCTGTATATGATGTACTATATATATTTATATATATATATGTAGTTATATGTATTGTTGTAATTAATGTTTGTTATATTTTGCAACTTTTGTTTAATGCATGTCTAGATACTTTATTTTGCAATGGGCGTGAAGTAAACATATATGTACATACATATATGCCTTTGATTATGTAAATTTGTTAAATGTGTGTGCCATAGATGAGTGTCTATATATTTTTTAAATTTATTTTAGAACAGCGGCTTTTTCTTATAAAATTGTTTGATTCACTTTTTTAAATTTTAATTTTTAAGTATTTACATAGAATTTGTTGTTTTTCGAAATTGTGCGCATTTTGTAGAAGAGTTTGAAAAGGGCAGAAAAAAGTCAAGAAGAGATTAGTTTTTTATATATATATATATATTTATTTTATTATATATTTCTATTTTTAGTTGTGCCGCTGCTCTAAGCATATTCCATAAATATGAAATGCGTGAAAGTTGTCTGTGTGTGTGTGTGTGTGTGTGTGTGTTGCCTAGCTCTAGGTTTTGCATGAGTTTCAAACTATAAACTAACTTTGACTTTAATTTTTGCATGTTTATTTCGGTTTTATTTGTTTTTTTGTTAGCCTACAACTGTGTTTTTATACAATGCATAATTTTTGTTTCTTTTTGCTTTTTCTTTTTAAATCATTCTCAATTTATAGTTTTGTAATTTGTTTTTAACTTTAATCTTACAAGAGACGCTACACAAAACATGTACACATACATTCCAAATATATATATATATACTTGTATATAGATCAGCATTTGATGTACTATTATTATTATTATTATATATGTATATGTAAAAGTTGTTCAGTATTCAATTTTCTTCTCTTCGCTTGTGATGAATGCCGCTATATATATACTATATATATATCATATATGCATATAGTTTTTACTCCAGATATCGAATTAGTTTTCGTTTTGTTTTGGAACAGTTGTTTACTTAAATTTCCTTTATGAAAGTTGATGACGGCATGTGCAACACTTAAAGATAAGTAACAAAGTTTATTATTATATTTTGCATAGTCTACTACAATATATATATATATATACACACACACAGCACATATGCATGTGTGTGCATGCATATGCATTTTATACAAATGAAGTTCTCAGTGGGTTTTTGCCTATATATGTAAGCTGAAAGTTGGACACATACCAGAGACTGCTCGAATTTCGAATGCTTCCGAAATTTAATTTATACATATATATATCAATATATATATATATATAGCTATATAGTTTATACACATTTAGAATGCCTGTGTGTGCACGGGGAGCGCGAGCGTTCAATAGAAAACGTTAACTACAGTGTTTATTATGTGGGTGTGTGTGTGTGTGTGTGTGTATTGTGTCTGTGTGTGTGTGCTGTTGGGGCAGCTGTTCTAGGCTAGCAACACATTTAGTTGTTTATTTTGCTTTGTTTTATTTTGTTTCTCTGCTACATTTATTATTTTCATTAATAATATTTTCAATGCGTGTTCTTAACATTCATCGAACATTGAGGCTCGCTTTTCTCTGCTTCACTTATAAACGATTTTACGCTTTATTCAATCCGTTTTGCTTTACTTTCTTTAAGCTTAAACCTAATTAATAATAATTACTTTTTTCTCATCTTTACTTCTTTTTTGCTTGCTCTTGTAATATATATATATATTTATATGTATTTATAATATGTATGTGTGTGTGTGTGTGTTTATTATTATTATTATTATTATATTATGTAGAATTTTTGTTGCGCTCCTCTCATGCATGTAGTTGTAGCCACGCCGCTTGCAAAACTCACAACGCGTCCTGCCGACTTGCTTTTGGTGTCCTTGTTAAACGAGTATACAATTTAGTTTATTTATTTTTATTTTTATTATTATTATTTTTATTTTGCTTTTAAGTTTTTAGCATAAGCTGCATTTTGTTTGTTTATAACTATTTAGCGCCAGCTCAACAAACGTTTATACTTAATTCATTTTCTTTGATTCTTTTTTAATTTTATATATGTATATATAGATGTACGTGTGTGTGTGTGTGTGTGGGTGTGCGTGAGCCGGCTGACATTTCGTGTGTGTTGTGGTTATTGTTGTTCGTGTTGTTCTTGCATTTAACTGTATTGTGATTGTTGCTGTTGCCCCTGTTGCAGTTGTTGTTGCTGCTGCTGTTGTTGTTGTTTATCATTTAGTTTCCAGCGCGCTTCGCGTTGCATCTGCTTAGTTGTCTGGCTTCTCGGATTTATTTTTTGCATTTGCTGTCGCAGGATTATTGTCAGCGGCAACGCTGTTGCTGCTATTCGACTGTTGCTGATGAGAGTTGGCTGTGCTTGATGACGAACCCGACGTCGACGCAGCAGCAGCTGCAGCAGCCGACGCCGCCGCAGCGGACGTTGCACTGTTTGCCGTTGCAGCGCTGCCGCCTGCGGCGCGCCCGCTGGAACGATTTGATTCGAGTTCGTGCAGCTTCTTCCACAGCTCCTCACGATCGCGTTCACGCTTCTTTTCCCTGCAAAGGCAAAGGAAAAATCAATTAATTTAACATCAACTCGAATTTATTTATAGACCGAATTACTTTTGCCTTTCCGCCTTGTAGCTGGATGTTAGCTCATCGAATAGCTTTGAATTCATTTCCATAAACGTTTTCAATACATTGTAAACAAGCGCAACAATCGTTTGATTCCAATGCTCCTTGCTGATGCGATAGAGCGCCGGGAACATGATGGGCATTATGACAGGATTGTTCTCCTCGATAAGCGACATGGCATATTCGTTATTCCACAGATATAGAGCACGTTCAGCAACCTATACGGATTTATATTGTTTAATTTCTATTTAGATCAATATATTTGTAATAAATTACTTGAAAATGTGGACTCGATACGCATTTGGCTATCTGACGGAACAGCGGCTCCTGTATTT